>NW_024539282.1:0-243096 GCF_016758775.1 Suillus clintonianus | reverse complement strand
TAATTGTCGCGCAGTCGCGTATAGTAGACATAATTGTCGCGCAGTCGCGTATGGTCAGACATAATTGTCGCGCATGCCCCCTATATAATTGTCGCGCAGTCGCGTATAGTCAGACATAATTGTCGCGCAGTCGCGTATGGTCAGACATAATTGTCGCGCATGCCCCTATATAATTGTCGCGCAGTCGCGTATGGTCAGACATAATTGTCGCGCATGGTCAGCATTAATTGTCGCGCAGTCGCGCATGTTCAGACATAATTGTCGCGCAGTCGCGCATGGTCAGACATAATTGTCGTGCATGCCCCCCTATAAAATTGTCGCGCAGTCGCGTAGTCGCGCAAGTTATGGGGGTATAACTGACCGGACCTATGTTTAGGCTGCTTGGTAGGCTGCTTGGTAGGTGGCTCAGGGGACGTGACGATGTTGTCAGACTCGGGCAGCGAGGGCTCGTAGGGGGGGCTGATGGGGTCATCGTCAGATGAAGGCGCGACGGCCTTCTGTTTTCCCTTGCCCTTTGCTTTACCCTTTGCAGTTCCCTTGACCAAGATCTTGGACGGGGCAATTGTCATTGCCTGGTCTGGGTTGTCAGGTGGGGCCGACTCAGCAGAGAAGCCCTGTCCAGCAATCAACAATGAGACGAGTAAGCATAGACGTGAACATGAAATGCCCACCAAGGTATTGTCATCCTCGACTCCCTCGACGAGCTCTATTTTGAGATCTTCAACATCGCCGTCGGAATTGAAGAACGCCTCGTTGTTACGAGCGAGATGACGCAGGCGAAGTCTTGCACTGTTCAATTCAAGGCCCTGTAATGAAATACGATGTAAGTATAACATGTTGTGATCCGTGTATAATTCCGCGATGGCGACAGACGCCATCGCGGAGCAGAGACCAGTGAGTATACACAATGTTACATGTAGCCCATCGTGTATAATTCCGCGATGGCGACAGACGCCATCGCGGAACACAGAGGTGCGTGGTATGTGTCAAGTTGTACACCGTGAAAGGTGCATAATTCCGCGATGGCGTCTGTCGCCATCGCGGAATATAGGGTGGATATATAGGTAAACACTCACCGCAACTAGCAAGGCTAATGGCCTCGCTACATCAGCCGACAACTTGCTGTGCGAGCTTTCTCCTGCTTTCGCACACGCCATGTTCGAGATATAGGAGACGGCTTTTGTAATCGCCTCCCTGTCCATCGTCTCCAAGGCAAGCTTCGCCTGTGTTTGCTCAGCGTTTTTCGCGAAGGACTCGTGGATCCCTCTAGTGACTTTCGTCGGGTCTTCTTGGCTTTCGTCGAGGATGATGCCGTCCCACCATTTCCATCGCTTCTCAGTGATGAGTTTCATGTTTACCCAGGTCTGCTGCTTTATCGCCTTGTCAGCCAGACACATCTCTAACATCCTCCTCAGCGCAGCGATGGTACCATCTCTCAACAACTCAGGGCGATATCTCTCAGAGTAGAGACGCTCTAACGTGATCGCGTGGACCACTGGCGCGATGTCCCTCACGCTGTTTTTCAGCGAGGGATGCTGCCAATCCCACGAGGTAACGTGAAGGGCCATCATGCCCGGCAGTCTTTGAGGCTCGGTCGACATGCTCCTCGTCCTCGGGGCAGGACCTTTCCGCCTCTCTCCGATCAAATCTGTAAGCCCCGAGCTCGTGATCTTGTCGATGGCAGGCAGCGCATCGTACAGCGCATCGAACTCTTTTCGATCCTTCGGCCGAGGTTGCATCTGGCGATTTAATCTCGTCATCGTGTTGTTGAGACGCATCACTAACGACGTCCGGTACGTCCAAATGATGTTAGTGATCTGCAAATAATAACAGGTGAGTCTGATCGTTTCGTGACGTCTCCTCTCTGAGTGCTTACCTCGTAACGCAAGTCCACTCCCTCGAAACGCGCGTCGTTCTTGACGTTGTTCAACATCACCGTGGACCAGTCGTCCATGGTGTGTGTCTTGACGTGCAGGACCTTCCACGAATCCAGCAACGCCTCGAACCAACGGCAGATCTAGATGAAGGTGAGTTAGTCTACACACCATCTCCTCATGATCCTGTTCCTCTCACCTCCGCTATCCCAGTCTTCACCGTGGTCAAGTACGTCCACGCGTAGTCCAACATCATCCCTCCAAGGAGCGGTTCAGGTGCGTGGTTCGCACTAGCGTCTGGCGTTAATACTAACAGCAGGCGGGCCACGATCATGTCGAGGTGCTTGACAATCTTGTTCTCGCTGCCTCGACTCGTGGATCCCACACGCCACTTCCTTCGCAGGTGACCTATCAACGTCTCCCTGTACGTGCTCAAGGACACGATGTACTCGGACGTCATGACCCCGACCCCTTTCGACAAGTCGCGGAACGCCTGTCTCGCAGCAATGTCGAACGTCCCGATCCATTCGGCCCAGATGGTAATGTCGCCCTCTTGTTCTGGTGTGTACCCAGCGATCTGCTCACGCAATTCCTTTACCTTTGCAGCAGCTCCTGCGACGTTATGTTCGACATCGTCCAGGAGTTCTTCAATCGTCTTGAAGTCGGGGAACGGTTCCTCCGACGTCAGCTTCCTCAGAAGTGAGCATTGCGTGTGTATCCACGCAACATACAGCTGTAAGGTATGTCTTGTCATTATCATATTCTTTGTCTGACAATCTGCAGGTACTCACCCCAACGCACACATCAAGCGACTTCGACAGCCAAGTCACAGAGTACTCCCGACGGTGACGGAAGTGGGGGCCCAACGGCAGAAGCTCCGTCGAAAGAAGCAGGCAGAGCGGATCGTTCGAAAGCACCCTTTGCAAACGGGTGTTCTTCTCCTGCTCTTTCCTCAACTCGGTAAGACATTCTAACGCCTTTTCCTCTGGACTCCCATCGTCCACCTTGTCCTTGTATCGTCCTAACACCTTCTTGAAGATCGTGATGAGGACCTCCTCCTCCGTCTCTTTATATTCATGCAACGAATTGTTGCGACTAAGGTGCGCTGCGAGTGTATCTCCTTTTGCTAATAGCAGAGCTAAATAACACGATCAGCGTGTATTCGACAACCTAATAATTCCGCTATGGCTACAGTAGCCATAGCGGATCACAGAGGTATGTACCGTGCTCCGCGATGGCTACTGGCACCATCGCGGAATAGCACATAACGCACTGTACATATACGCGATGGCGACTGTCGCCATAGCGGAGCATGGGGATATGCACCATGCTCCGCTATGGCGGCAGTCGCCATCGCGGAATGAATGAGAATAAGGACAAGACAACTTACATTGATTGTAGACCACGACGCCCCACTTCCCAATATTCTCCATCTTCCCAAGGAGCACGCCCATCTGCTCGCGTAAGTCGTCCCATTGGGTAACGTGCTCAACTGATACGTTCGTCAGCCCAGAGATCTTGTCGCGCTTCTTCTCCAGCGACGCGTACTCGTCCTTTAACATATGGTGATACTTCTTTAACGCCGCCAGACGATGCTGGCCTGACGCAACGATGATCTTGTCTTGGTCTAAGATCTCCAGTTCTCGCACCGTGTCTGGCTCACTGAAATCTGCGGAGAGCGTAAGTCCTGTTTTCAAACGCTTCATGTCAATGATTATCGGAATCGCTGATGTCTCTTTCATAGACACAATCCCAGATTGCTGGAACGACACTATCAGCTTGTTCCGTTCGACCTCGTTCTCTGCTCGGTCGTTATAAACGCCGAACTTTAAACGCTTGGCCATCTTCAGTAAGTCGATCCATGCAACGCCAGCCTTGCATTTTCCAACTTGTGTATCCAGCTTCTGAGTAGCCTTCCCCACATCGTTCTGGGGCGTAATCGCCTCAATCGGCCTCGTATCTAAGTGCAGATGCAGGTTTGATCCGCCTGCGTCCTGATCACCAGTTAGACGCACATACAACACAACGTAAGTCTTCTTTTTCTATTTTAAAGCCTTTGATAACGTACTGCGTTGGTTTCTCCTTTCTTCGCTCTTTTTCCTCCCATCCTTCGTCGCAGATCAGTCAGTACGGCGTAGGTAGATCACTTTATCGTGGTGGTTGCGTCTGAAGGACGAGATTAATTTTTTCACCCTTTTTCCTGCTCCGTTCGCCTCATGTCCTTTTTTTCTGCCTCCGTTCGCCTCATGTTTTGCAATATCAGGTCCGCGAACACCACGTGACACACCACGTGACTCTTATATTTGACTTTGACTTTGCTCCGCGATGGCTAATGTAGCCATCGCGGAATGTTGTTTATTTACTTTGTATATATACACACATGCATTGTATATGTACACATTGCTCCGCTATGGCTACAGTAGCCATCGTGGAATATTGTGTACATACACAATACATGTGTATATACTATTAGCTTTTACGCTATGTACCTCTGTGTTTACGCTATATATATATGCTATATTCCGCTATGGCCACCGTTGCCAACGCTGACTTCACTACTCGTGTAGGTTTATATCAGTCATATTGTATAGAATGCTGCCATGTATTAGTGTAATGTTCATATAATGTCATGTATTGTCACATCATTGGCTCATTATATGCTTTATTCACATGTTTGGGCTGTGTGGTCCGGACCAATATGTCTTAATATTTATATCACAAGTAAAATATCCTAACTTAACCACATGTTTAACCGAACCTATTTACAAGAATCGTATATCATCAGATTCTGAAGTTGACGACCCTGGCCATGCTGGCCCCCCACACATTGATTTTAACAGCCTTCATATGACCTGCTTGACTTCAGACATGACTCATTTTAGAGGTTATTGGACCATACAAACATGTTGGTCATGCCATATTTCTCTCTAAAAATCATGTTCCAAATTTGACTACAACCCCTGTCATGCCCCTCCACCCAAAGATCGATTTTTTCAGCCTTCATATGGCTTGCTTGGCTGTAGCTAGGACTCTTTCTAGAGGTTATTGGACCATCTGAATACATTTGTGAAGCCATAATTGCACAATAAAATCAAATTCCAAAGTTGACCCCCTAGGCCATGCTGGCCCCCCCACACATCGATTTTTACAGCCTTCATGTGACTTGCCTGGCATCATGTAGGACTTGATTCCAAGGTTATTGAACACTCCGAAAAGGATGGTTGAGCCAGAATTAGACGAAGAAATCAAATGCTGGAGTTGACCCCCTAGGGCATGCAAGCCTCCCCCACATATCGATTTTTACAGCCTTCATATGACTCGCAAGGGTTGATGTAGGACTCGTTTCCGAGGTTATTGAACACTCTGAAAAGGATGGTCGAGCCAGATTTGCATGAGAAAATCAAATTCCGAAGTTGACCACCAAGGCCATGCTCCCCCACCCAAAGATCGATTTTTTCAGCCTCCATATGGCTTGCTTTTCTTTAGGTAGGACTTGTTCTATAGGTTATTGGACCATACAAACACGTTGGTCGAGCCAGATTTCCCTCTAAAAATCATGTTCCAAAGTTGGCTGCCCCTGACATCCTCCCCCCACCCAAAGATCGATTTTTTCAGCCTTCATATGGCTTGCTTGGCTTTAGCTAGGACTCGTTCTTGAGGTTATTTGACCATCTGAAGACGTTGGTCGAGCCGGATTTTGCTCTAAAAATCATCTTCCAAAGTTGGCCACCAAGGCCATGCTCCCTCACCCAAAGATCGATTTTTCTAGACTTCATATGACTAGCCTGTCCTTCAAAAGCATTTTTCCTGGGGGTTATTGAGCCCTCTGAACACGATGGTGAAGCCAGAATTGCCCGGAAAAATCGTGTTCCTGAGATATACAGGGTCCTCCCCCTCCTCCTGACCTCATATATGTCACTATCCCGGTGTTCCGCCTCAATACCGATACCGAAAACATCTCTCCTAGGGTATTTGAGGCCTCTGAATCGATTGGGAATGGTCTCAGACCTTCCGGAGGTCGGCATTCATGTGATATGGGAGGTAGGCTCAAATATCAGTATTTTGGACATATCTCCACAACCGAACCGCCGTTTTTCTTAATTGTTGGCTCATATCCATCCCAGAAGTACCCTCCATGATATGTACCAGCCCACCAAAAGATATTTTTTTACAAGTTTGAAACCTATTTCTGTTTTGACCCTATAAATCCAATGGTGCCCAAAATTAGCGATCCGCACGAAATTGCCGCAATCACGGTTAAGTTTGGTACTCCGGTAAATGCGGCGATGTACCCTGATGTAACTCGTCCCACAGAACTGCACGCATTTAAAATCACAAGCTAGCGATCGTATCAGTAAAAAAACCACTCGCATAATGCTAGATCTCACTGAGTAGAACGAAAATATGATGCTGTTATCATGCTTGATAGAGTCGAGTTGAAGAAAGAATAGCGGGTAGTAGAAGCCAATCTGGAAAAGAAATGCCCTGCATAACAAGTCGTCATTGGGAGAAATCCAAGAGATGCTGTGTTGCAGGTCTTACCCTGCTACCATGAAAATGAATGGAACATCACGAAGACATCTTCTAGCCGCCGCGATGTAGTTCACCGGTGTTGCAGGAGGATCAAGGCGAGTGCGCATACACAAGCATGCAATCAAAAGGAGCGCGCTAACCAACCCTGCACTTGCACGCACGCCATTGGCAAATCCAAGGTGACCATTCAGGAGGTTATTGAGCATAATCGGATGGACGATTGCACCCAACGATGAGCCCAAGGTGGCGAACGTCATAACCAGCGTGCGCTTCCGTCTGAAATAATGCGAGACGACAGCCAGGCTTGGGACGTACAGAAGCCCCAACGCAATACCCGAGCCTAAGCCTTGAGTAAGGAGTATCTATATCAAGTCAGAACATGAAACACATCAGAAAGCCGGAGGACATCACCTGGTAGTATTGATCGGGCTTCGCAAATGATAGCGTGAAGAGAGATAGACTCTGCAGAAGCGATCCGGTAATGACGAGATGGTAGCTAGGTAGGCCTGCTGAGTACCGTCTCCGACACACTCGCACAATCAGGCTACACTCACAAATAACCCCGATCATATAGTGAGCCTGCTATAAGGCTTACAGCGGTGCCTAAAAACGCATTGAAGCTCCCGATACATCTGCAAGAAACCTTAAAGATACCCACCGTAGAGAAGCCAGTAAAACTTACGAAATAGTAAATGATGTCTCATTTGTGAGGTAATACTGAGTGTAGAAGTCTGGAGGACAAGCCGTTTGGATTAGGTTCCATCCTCACTTTCGTGATTAGCAATACCTTGGTAGACACCAAATGAAGTCGTATAACTGTTAACCATCAGAGCGCCATTCTTCACCGACAATAGAGCACAACGCTTACCCCCAACCACAGAACAGTATAAGAAACCTAAAGAAAACAAGTAAGAGCCAGCCCCGCCAAAATCGAGTCTCCTTACGATCCAAAAGCAGTGGACCAAGCCGCAAGACCACCTTCTGGAAATTCTTGCAAATCTGAAAGAAGGGCGGAGTGCTTGGAGACTGGGTATTCAACTTCCAGTTCCTCTGACCCCCCTTTGTGCTCTTGGGCAGCCCGTGGTTCCGTAAAAAGTGTTTGAGGTTTAGTTTCGACTGCCATACGTTAATTGGGACGGGTGACAGCAGGAGATGTACATATACATAGAGGCCTGAGCGCTACGATAATCGTTTCATTAATTGCATGCTGCAACCTGAGGGTGACGTTTGACCCATAAATATTTGCGTGCTGGACGATCCATCGACCAATATATTCCTGTACATCAGCTTCGCACACGACCCACTGATCAAGACGCCGTTGATTTTACATAGGCGATAAAATTGACAGCATCTTCAAAGCAATAGGCCGCAATAGCAACCGGCCAAACCTAAAAATCTCTGCATACAGAAGCGGCTTCGAGATCGTAATGGTCGAAGACTGAGAGCTACGAATCACATTGGTGGATTGTTGGCGGATGACGATTGTTTGGCCATGTCATTGGCGACTTGGAATTCTTTTTCAAAAGTCCGCTGTGTTGATCAGAACTGAGAGCACACACCATATTGAAACGACCGAATGCCACAGTCCACGCATGCCCTTCGAAAGTTCAGTTTACGAATGTGTGGGTACCGCATGACACGGAATTGCATTCTCGATGTTCACCCATTTGCGGAGTTAGAGAAGGCAGCCGCTAGGAAGACGAGAGGGTGACTCCTATCGACGGACTCCACCTCGCATTGAAGAAGCAGCATGCTATTCAGGACATCAGCGCTTAATATATGGATATGCCCTGTCCTAGCATAAACGCAGACTCACTGAGAACTCTATTGGCAGGTCTCCGTTTTGATACTGTCTTAGACCAGGATTCGAAACTTCTAGTGAACTTGAATAATATCCGGACCAAACTACCTTAGCAAAAACCGACATGTGGTTTCAGTCCTCGTTGTTGCATGCAGCGAGCAAGAAGGGGCAGGCATTTCTGCTAGTGGACAGGGTGCACTACTGACGTCGGATGCATCGTTGAAGGGCGTGATGCCAATGAGGAACACAGAAGCAGAATGCATCCCTAGAGAGCAGTGGGATACATCACGCTGCATGGGACCGGAGGCATGCATCATGCATCATTCATGCATCAAACAACGTTAGCGAGACCTGTGAGAGTACACCCGCCTGTCATGCTTGAAACACGACCGCGGGAACCTACAGCCCAATGCATGTGGTTAGTAATAGGCGGCCTGTGTGCCATGCGAGATAAGCAGAATCCAGATCGAATTCTTACTCAGTGTCACCGTGATACAATATTTGTTGCCGCAGGGCGCAGGTAGGACACTTCGTGAATAGCTCTGCGTTTGACACATTCATTGACGTATCCTAGGAATTCGAAGGAGATGCTCGAGGGTTAATTAAGATGCAGGATCAGAGATTGAATTGTGCTGAAGTTCATGATGGTTTGTCACTCACGAGTCAGCGGGGATTCAATATTCAATATTCAACGGCGATTCGCGAACCTTCAAAATACACCGCGTGACACTATGACAGTGGAGCAACATTTTTAGCAGAATAACAAGCATTTTGTCGAATTCGAGCCTACTCATTTTCTCGCTTGTATGGCGTCAAGAAGTTCTTCGGTCTGATGTAGCTGTCGTCATACAAGGAGAAGAAAAGGGAGCGCTGACTGAATCGAGAAGGTCGTCGTCGATGTCTCGCATCGGACAAGCAACATATGTAAACGTTGGTTTCTTGAAAATTTACCGCGTTTCTGAGCTCTGACTACACCTAAATTTGGTAGGGAAATACTGTTAGTGTGGAGGTTCCGACACACGAGCCAGTGTTGCACATCGCAACGCAGTGTGCACTGCGAGTGCCACGTGCCGCATGCTGTAGTTCCGTCCTTTACAATCCGTCTGCTTCAGGACTTTACAGGCAGTGCACTGCAGTGTTTCGTGAATCAACCATATTTTCAGGCTTCGTCCGTGATCGACTTCCACCTTTGGGCCAGGAGTCGAGCCACCCAGAACACCCCTAGGACCCGGGAGCCTAGACAAACCTCATGGTCAGTGAAATGCTACAGGTTGTCAGCAATAGTATGTGCCATCTTCGTTCAGTACTAGCACGTACATATGATTTCCCAAAGCCGTTCTTCTGACATTTTATTTCATCATTACTCTGTTTCATTTCACGATATGCTCCGTCCATGATCCACTCGATGGTACCCTTCCACCCTCAGATGGAAGCCAAGCCAACCAGAACACCCCCAGGACCCGGGAGAGAGACGCCCAGTGGAGTGCAACAAGTCGTCGTTACTGGTACCCGATACACATCTCCGCCCATCAAGTATTCACGATTCTTTCCAAGCCGTTCTCGCGACCGATCTCACTATTGGCATCCGAAAGATTCCCAATGGCTTCCGTGTGACAGAAAAGGGTGATGTGCTGTACATCAGACAAGTAACAACCCTGGTACACGTAGACCAGGCGATTGTATGTCTAGTTAGCCTTGCTGGCGTTCGTGAGGTTTGCGTTCGTATTCACATACTATGGTAAATATAAACAATGACATCAAAGCAAACCAGGAATGAACAAGCAACGTTTTCCAGCAACCCTATTTTCGGAGCTTTGTCCTAGAACGAACATCAAATACAATTCATTGCGATAAGCGACGCATTGATAATACAACATGGCGCGAATTCATTCATCTTTTTTCATTTTAACTCGTTGCCCTCCTCAGGAGATTAGAGCTTGCTTCCGCTAAGACCCTCCGTGAACCTTTTCTCAGCCTCATCAAAGTTGATAACGCTCCAAATGGCATTCAGGTACTATAAATGTGATCAATGAAGTGTATCTCACCCCAACGAAGAATGATAACTCACATCAACCTTAACGTTGAGATACTGAAGGTAGAAAGCATGCTCCCAGATGTCAACCCCAATGATAGGGATGAGAGTCAGAAGCGGGTCCTGGTTTGCGGTCGTGGAGATCTCGAGGCGCTTGGTGGATGGGTTCAAACCCTGAACGCAAAGCGCGGTGAGCACTACATCAGTCATGCGCGATGGCACAGGGAACTTACGAGCCAGCCCCATCCAGAGCCTTGGATACCAGCAGTAGTGGCATTGAACTCCTTCTTGAGCGCATCGAGCGACCCGAAGGACTGCTCGATGGCATCCTTGAGGGGACCGGCCTTCAGGGAACCACCGTTACCCTTGCCCTCACTGGAGGCAGGCGCGAGGTTCTTCCAGAAGAGTGAGTGGTTGATGTGACCTAAGCACGTGAAATGAATAACGTGAGATTGCGATCGATGACGAGCGATAAGATAACACCCGTGACGCGATGATCTGAGCGCATGGGATAAGTTATGAAGACTTACCACCACCGTTGAACTTGAGTGCTGCCTGGAGGGCAATGCGCTCTCTGGGGGTAGAGCTCTTTGCGTAGCTAGCCTCGGCAGCGTTGAGAGCGTTCACATATGTTTGATGGTGCTTCTTGTGGTGAAGCTCCATGATCTGCCTCGAGATGAAGGGCTCGAGAGCATCGTAGGCGTATGGGAGATCGGGGAGAGTGTGTTGGGACATGATAATTTTGACGTGTCAGAGAGTCAGTGGTGGTTGAATGAGTTCAAGAGAGTGGGAATTTGATAGGAGGACTGATATCATCCATTTATCTCAGTTGTCGTTTGTTTACCAACGCCGGCGCGCCGCATACGCGCTAGCGGGTCACAGTGGCACCACTCTAGCCCACGCTGGCACTCGGAAAATGATAACAAGTGAATTTTGTCATGATTGACCTGATTCTTGAGCACGTCATGTAATCGTACAGATGACATCACATACATCACATATGTAGTAGTAATACACAAAAGGTACTGAAATCAGGCCAGATATACTTATACTCCGATACATACAGCAATTAGTCACCTATCAATAATCAGACAGAGGGAGGACTTTTCCTACATGGGTTCTTGCGAATCAGCGCTGACAAAACATAGAGGGGGGACATTCAAACACACCAATATTCGCATAAGGACTTCTCTTGCGGCGTCCGAGCAGATCGATATCACCACTATCAAAGAACGAGTACCCGGCTAAGAATACAAGTATCAGTAAGCTTACGAAGAGCTGCGCATGGCCAAATGACTCACGCATGGTGTCCTCGTAGTCACTCCCCGATTCGTCTGATCCGTAACCGTGGCCGTTACTAATCGGCCGACCAGTCTTGGAGTCACGGAGGATGCCAGCGTGATCAACAAATGGGGCAGGGCGTTCATTTGCGGAGCGATGGAGCTGTATTAAGATCCTCTGAACCTCTAGCAAATATCCTTGGAGGGTATCCAGGAATCTACGCGTTTGTAGATGCTTCGATGAAGCGACGCTGTGAGTGCATTCGTCAGCATCAATTGCATGACAACAGAAATTACGACATACACGCTTATCCCGTTCTCTTTAATGATATACCCAATGCCATACCCATCAGCCGCAACAGGCCCGAATCCAAACAAGCGCAATGCAGGGTTTCCGCAGTTTGAAGTGGACAAGATAGAGGTACTTAGTAGACTCCAGCCCGGGTCAGCGAAGATTGACGGGAGGGTCTTCTGAGTAGCACCGTTCGGGATTGGATCGTCAGGAGATGGATCGAGATTTCCTGTCACCTGGCGCTGATGCAAGCAGTACAATGCATACAGGTGTCTGCAAGCCGCATAAGTACTGAAATAAAGTTAACAGGAGAACCGACCGGTCTTGGCCCAAGCCCTCGCTACACTCCTTCGTAAGTTTTACGTGTCGCTCGCAGGCCTTGCGCAATTTGCGGATCTTCTCGTCAGGTAAACACTCTGAGAAAAATGCCTAAATAGACAAACCTGTCAGAAAGAAGGACTGGATGATCATACGGGCGCTTACATTCGTAAATTCGACACTCTCTGGTTGCACTGTCCGAATCGCTTCAGTCCTCCCATGAAGGAAGGCCTTCGTCATCGCAGGTTCGTAAGTACATTCCGTTCTCCCTATCGTATCGTCAGCGTAGTTTTCAGAATCTGAAAAGCGCATCCTGACCATAAAGTCCGAAGTATGCCGCTTGGAAAGCCATCTGCACGAACGCATCGGGGCTGAATCCATGACTCGTGATGAAATTCTTTCCATAGCCCTTGAACTCAAATGCCTGGCAATCATTCTGACATATAAGGTCACTCAGCCGCGTCTCAGCATATCGAATGCCGACTCGAATTGAGGGAGTCAGGGTCCACATGAGTTTGGCAGGCGAGGTATCATATGAGAAACTTTGAGAGGGTATCAATGATTTGCCGTTGTTGCCGTTTGGTATCGACTTGGGAGGCCTGTATGATTTGGCGTGTGGTGAAAGGGGTGCATGGAATAGTGTGGGTGCGGAAGGATTAATTGAGCGCGCAAGCAGCATTAGGCCTTCAGTGAAGACATCTGCGGCAAATCTGATAATAATATGAGCATATTAGAAAACGAGTATATTAGAAAACGAGTTTGAGGGCGACTGGGACGTACCTCAGAACCGTGTGGCCGTCAACGCCGGTATGTTCAAAATTGATACCGGCAGCACCATCCGCACACACAATGATTTGTAGCTTGATCGAATAACGAATGAGACCGATTATCGACAATGTTCGTGATGATTGACTCACTTTGTCATACCACCGATTGGTGCACGTGCCAACCTGTACACCCTCCTGCAGGTCATAAGTTCCGCAGAGGAAATTGCTGCACAGAGCAGCAAGGTCTTCTCCCTTTTCACCGTTTCGAGCGAGCGCGCCGATGCCATCGCGGCCTGGAGCTGCATCATCTAGGCAGACCACAAACAATGCATCGTCGACCAGGCGCAAGCAAGCTGCATTGGTCTTGTCCTGGGCGATTTCATGTCGAAGGGAAGACCAAGTCTTTCGGTTCTCAGTAGTGAGAACGCCGATAGCCGTGCGAGCAACCTTAATAAGTCAAGTTAAAGCAAGTAGATAAGTATTGCCCAATAAACCTTCACCTCAGTGACCGGGGTCTTGTCGGCGTCCTTGCAGATGGCTTGGAGATTGCGAAGAACCTCGCGCTCTGTCATCAGTGGTCGGTTGTCCTCATCAAGAACATCAAACCAATCTAGTGAAAAATTAGTGGATGTATGCACAGGCTAGTGTGTGACGCTAACAGAACTGTCCTCTCCGCAAAACTACAATATGGCGAGCCGCATCATTCACAAGCATTTTGCAGCCGCGCTAACCGAACGGTTCGGTTCAATCTTGAATTCGGAAGTAATGATGCGAAACATACCTCCGTTGGTATACGAGCAGTCCCGAACAATCTACTGTACTGATCCATGTCTAGCGGACGGCCACGTACGGCATCGGGGTCGAGTCGACCTTGGCGGAGATCATGAATAAAGCCTAATGACGACATGATAAGAGCCGTAGCGCGGGGTAGCTGAGAGCCCCGGTCTGGGGTAGGATCATTCCTGCCGGCGGTGGAGTTAGAGAGGGTCATGAAAGTCAATCACATGAAACGTACTCCAGGACAAAAAACGGGTTGAGAGCGAGTACTACAGGATCGCTGTGCGAGAGATAGCTTTCATACCTACCCAAAAGTATGAGATGCCCATAAATTGAAGCGCCTTCAGGCGAAACAAAAGATACTCACCAGAAGTCCTCGATGTAGCTGCGAAAGATTCGCAAGGGAAGATATAGAAAGCCATGATGAAAAGGCAGTGCGATCAGCGATGGACAAAACTTACCTCGCCTTCTCTTTAGCCCACTCATTCAATCTCTCCTGCAGAGCGGGACCTTCGCCACCTAAGAAAGTTCGAACGGCATGCTGAGTGGCAGCATGTTCCTTATCATCCTGGAGACCTCGAAGAGCGGTCAAGTAGCGCTTGCAGGTGTCATCAAGAGATGGAACTGGGAGCTTAGGTAGGGTATGCTGGTTCGCAAATGTGCGTCCAGGGGGCGGAGTAGTCGGGCGGAAGGTTGTCATTTGACTTGCCATCATATTGACGGTGGCAGAGAAAGAGAAGGAAAGAGGAGAGTACACCGTATACACCGGGTGCTAAGTCTTTTGACGGCTTCTTGTAGTTTCTGGAGTGAGCATGACAGATTAGGCTTTGATTTGAAAGTGCGGAGCTAGGGAACAGCGTGACCACGCATGGCTGTATCTCTCCATCAGCGCTACCTCTCAGTACTCAGCTCTAACATGAATGTTACCTACTGATCAGAATTATCTGTACAATCCATCAAGCCAAATCAATTGGGGACTTACAGCGGCCATTTACTGAGATTCAACTTCAGTCTTGGCACATGTGCGCTCAAACTCCATCTCATACATATTCGGGTACCTCAGCGCTTGGGCGGCTACCAGGATAACACAAGGTTCCAAGTTGTCAACAAGACAGGGTACGGGTCGTTCTGAACCGTTCTCTGGCCGAAGTTACTGCGGCAAAATCACCTCTAATCTATCCAGTGCTGCGGCGACAAGTGGCATCCGTACTACAGCACAAGCTAATTTGGACTACTCTACTTTCAAACCAAGGTGCTGCTCGCACTCATGCAGTCGCCCACAAACTTGTTTTACCATTTCATCACTCACATTCGCCACCGAAAACCTAATCCAGCGCTCCCAGTCCGTCTTCGACTGTCCATGTGACTCAAGGTCAGACCCGACGCTATCATCGCAGAAGAACTGCATGGGAAGGGTCAAGACGCCAAGCTCTTCCGCAAGCCGCTCGCATAATGTGATTGCAGGGATCCCAACAAAAGGGTGCTTTACAAAGGCGAAGTAACCGCCTTGGGAACCAATCGTCCAGCCAGGAGGGAGATGCGTGCGGAAGATATCGTGGCGTATTTTAAGCGATCGAGCACTGGTTTGGATTGACTGGCGCAATGTAGGCAGCATGCCAGGAGAGGCGAGAGCGAGTTGTGGAGGGCGTGGCGCACAGATTTGTAGGCAATCAAGTGTGGTGGTGACATGTTTCAAGAGGTCGGGTGACGCTGCAATCAAACCCAGCCGATGTCCAGGGAAGCAGTAAGACTTGGAAAAGGAGAAGAGATGGATTACGTTCGACCTCCATGACCAAAAGGACTTCAATATGCCAGTCTGAGATGGAGAGAAAAGGGTATGCGGGGGCATGGTATCCACAAAATCTCGGTAGGTCTCATCAAGGATGAGAGCAATATTGTGTTTCTGTGCGAGCTCGGCGAACATTGAAATCAGGGCGGGAGAGTAAATTGCACCTGTCTGCATGGTGTTTATAAGATGACAGACATCAACAAGAACAGGAGACGAACTGGGTTGTTTGGCGTCACGAGCGCAATCGCTTTTGTCCGAGGATTGATTAGCTTCTCGCAGTCGCTTGTTGAAGGCAGGAAGCCCTCATCAGCGCGGGTACATAGCGGTATGGTTTTGATGCCGAGAAGATTCAGGCTCATTCTAGGCAGGTGATCAGGCAAATGGGAGCAGACTCAGCGAGTAAACTACCATACTGGTGGTTGAAATACCTATCAAACATCTTTTTAGCAAAAGAACGAAGGAGAGACGAAAAATTTACCATGGAACTGGCAGGATAATCTCATCTCCTGGATCAGCAAGACACATCACAGTCGCGACGAATGCCATATTGCACCCAGACGTGATAGCAATGTCGTCTTGGGTAACATCCATATCTCGTCCGTACACTGTTTTCATCTCCTCCGCAAAGGCAGAACGAAGGGTAGATTCTCCAAGAACATGGCAGTACCCTGATGTTGCTGGAGAAGACGACGTGTGTGAAAGAGCCTCGAGAAGGACTTTGGGCGGAGGACTTCCTGGAACACCTTGCGACATGTCCAGCAAGGGTCGTGTTTTTGTCGGCTTGTACTTTGCTGCCCATGATTTTGCGTGTGGAATGCTGCGGCATTTCTCCAGTCAGATAAGTTTTATGCAATGGGCTCGTGTGATTACATACGGAGGAGATATTGTGCTCAAGACTCCACGTGACAACCGGAATGACAACGAAGACAACATGAGCAACGATGTATCGTGTGCACCACTGTCCCCACTTTTGGTGCAACAAATATACGATGGGACAGGTCAAAGTTCAACCTCAGTGAGCATGGGAAGAACGGTTAAGTACATGGATTAAACTTACCACCCTCCCTCATGGCGCTCCGTTCCATATTCACCAACGTGGTCAGACATCATTTAATGGATCAACGTTGCAACGTTGAGCGCAATTCTATAGCTGAGTCGAAATCCCGTTTTTGGTGTTTTTGTATGATCCGAATGGAGAACTTCAATGGACGGTCAAGCAGCTGGCATTGAGCTGGCAATATGTGCAAGTTACTAGGTAACTAGGACCATGTACTCTCCAGAGTCTCCACCTTCCACCACAGGTTTATGTCCTGCTGCCGAGACTTCTTGTCACAGACAAGGTTCGACCCTGTTGATGCGCAAAATCCTGATAAGGTGAACTCAAACTCTTGAATAAGGGGGATATAAGCGGCTGCCACGTATCCCATCCCCACCGTCCACGATTTCAACGAAAACTCTTGCACGTTTGGATCATGCAATTGATATCTAGGAACAATTCACCTTCGGTAACTTCTATGATCCGTATGTGGCTTGCGAGAGACTCACCACCTACAGTTGACAATGGAGGATGAGGCTTTGGAGTTATACCCAGATGAGTGGGGTGCGCCGCTATTTGATGCTACAAACGAGAAGGTACGAGTGAATCAGTCTAGATCGCGTTCGTGCGCTCAACAGGTCTCGATTGCTACTAGGAAGTCCTCCAGTTATTTGATCATTATGTTACCAACCACTTGCCGACTTATCTGTTATATATCGAGGACTCGGAGATGAGGATAGTGGGACGCGGAGAGCTGAGAAAATTCATCAAGCCAAGAATACCCAACAGTGACGAGCTAGATAAGATACAGTCCTCCCAAGATGCCATACATGAGCTTGTCAAACCCGTGCTCAAGTATGCTATCTTTTCGCACCGGTGGTTGCGCGAGGGCGAACCCACTTTCCAGGATATCCGTCACGGAAGGGAGTGCGGCAGCGATGGGTTTCAGAAGCTCTCGAGATTCTGCGAAAAGGCAAGGGAACTTGGATGCCGGCTGGCATGGTCGGATACCTGCTGCATCGACAAGACGAACAGTACGGAGCTCGATGAGGCCATTCGCTCGATGTTCAGGTGGTACCGTAACGCAAATATCTGCATTGTGCACCTCGCAGACTCCTTGGATGTGCAGCAGATGAAGAATGACGTTTGGTTTACGAGAGGGTGGACTTTACAGGAACTCCTCGCGTCCCTTTCGATTAAATTCTTTAACAAGGATTGGGAACCTCTGTGCCATACGGGCCTAGCGAACGAAAAGCATGACGTTCAACTCATGAGCGACATATCAACAATCACTAGTATTCCAATCAAAGACCTCCAGTACTTTTCCCCTGGGCCAACTCAAATTCGTAAAAAGATGTTATGGGCGTCCAAACGCACGACAACCAGGGTGGAAGATGCAGCGTACTCCCTCGTCGGGATCTTCGACATTTGCATGCCGACTGCATACGGAGAAGGAGAATGGGCCTTCCATCGTTTGATGGAGGTCATTATCCAGAGATGCGATGAATGGGATATTCTTGCGTGGGCGGGGCCATCTTCCAGTCATGGTTTTAGCGCTGCCATCCCCAGATCGCCACGCTGCTACTGCCCATTCGACGCGCCCAACTTTCCGGAGGAGCGGAATGATGAACAAAACCGGGAGGTACATGGCGATAATAAGTTCGTGTTGACACGCCAGGGCTTGCAGATCAAGCTCGTAGTTACTTGTGGCTCGTTAGAGCTACAACACGATGGAACATATCGACTCATCGTGCCTCCTAGATACACGACAAGTGTCCCATTTGCTCCAGTAGTCGTACAGACATCTCGCTCCATCGACAAATACCGTGAGTTCGCGCTGGGAATAGTCAACTATGAACGAGGTCAGCACCGCGGGGAGGAAGTCGGGGTGCTTTATCCTCAGAAAGACTACCTCTGTTTGCTACTGGGTCGTACTGGGGAGGAAAAAGAATTGCGCAAGGTGAATACAAGCAATGTGCTTACTGTACATACGACATTCTCTGGGTGGGGCAGCTTCGAATCGCTTGTTGTAGTATGGTTGTAAATTGCCACAATGAATGTCCGGTGTTTGCGTTCATGTAAAACCTTCTACTTACATGGATATGGATGTATGTTACTACCTACATTGATTGTGAACCTGCCACAATCAAAGTTTTCAGCAGCACATTCTGAAAATCTTGAATTATTTGTTATGAGGTCAATTGAAATGCGTCAGAGCATGTTCTAAAATAGTCCAAAAGATGTCCTGTAGACGTATCATGACAAACACTTCAAATGAAAGAAAATCGCAAATGGGCTGAGTCGATCAGTCAACATGTATAGCAAGCCTCACCGGAGATGAACAACTCGGCACTCATTCAGAGAACATATATCAACGAATGACAGCTCCAGAGACGTCAGAAAACCAAGCACGTTGATCTTTGGGTGATGCCCAATCGGACTCGTGTCCTGAACGATCACAATGTGTCAATACGAGGAACCGATTGAAAACGAACACCAGTTGCCGCCTGGAAACAAGCAAGGGAAGTATTCGCGCACCTCCAAAAAACGTTTGAAAATGCATGCCCTTGATATGTGATGCCTCGTCCTCTCGGAAAATCAGCCCCTTTGCGTGAATCACACATACGCCGTTAATCCAAAGCTGGAGTTCACCTATAGTGCAATAATCAGCATTACCCCCAGCGATAACCATAGCTTACCATCAGCTTTGCCGATATCGTTGAGTTTAACACGTTGGGCTATGGTTGTCCAGATACCTGGCCCAAAGGTCCAAGCGCCATTTCCAACCGAAATCCCATAATCAGGGTTGATTTTAGAGTTGGGGGGAACAGCAAGAAGTGATTTTGTATTTGTCTCGTTCATAGGTAGATATGCGTATATTTCTCCTTTCCCATCGCGCCTAGGTAGACGTAGGGAAACGAGGGAGGAAAGGGGATAGTAGGTGCCACTCACCTCCACATGAGACGAACATCAAAGCACTTGCAACGATTGTTCTGCCGTCCACCAGAGCATCTATAGGCCGCGTCGCCGATACCACCATCTGAGATTGTGCATCAACATTACATCCAAGACACTTATCGGGGGCACGCACACATCCCTGGCAATTTGCCTCCTTTGACCCACTCCCAACCCTTCTCAAACATTACCCGGTATCCAAAAACCGCTTCTTTTGCGCCCGCGTCCAGCAATGATACGATTTCTTTAGGTCCACCGAAATAAAATCCCAATCCACCAGGAATCTCTGTTTTCGGGCTGCAGGAACCCTTGGGATACTTGGCCTCCCAAGCAATCTGAGGATCATATGATGACGGATCTAGAGGTGGCGGCGGGCATACAACCTCATGGGTCAAGGAGTGTGTGATTTTGTGTATCCCAATAGGAGAATCTGCGAGCGGGACTGAGATGATATTGGGCTCGACTGAGGGCGAGAAGGTTGTGAATCCTAGCTTGAAGCTGCTGATTGGGAGCAACTGTGAAAAGGGCGAAAGCATACTCAATTCCGCCCCCGTTATACACTACGCCGTCGAGCTGGCAAGAAATACGAAGGGCAGTGTGAGCAATAGCAAACATGAATGATGCGATTGCGTTATTAACTTGTGAAATTCTGAATGAATTCAAGACCCATTCTAGGGTTAGGGTTTATTTGCTGACCAAGCGAGAACGCGTAGTGTGTTATACATACGACACAAGTTACCGTCACTTGCCACTACTAGCACTGCCCAGTCGCTTCAATCTGACAGCGTAAGGTAATCGCTTTTCTGCAGGCCAATCTTCAAGTTCAGGATATTCTCTCCAAAACACAGGACATGCTACCACTCTTTGGGGATAATAGACGCCGCGAGATCAATCTTGGCGGATCGAGCTCGGTCACTACCTCTCAAGCAGCTATCTTGAATCAGGCCAGAGCTCGAAGAATAGAGAGGGAAACTGTCCGCAAACGACAAGAGAGTGCAGTTATAATCCAGGCTTGGTGGCGTGGCGTCACTGATGCCAGAAGGGTCCGCCAGGAACTTCGTGAACAGTTCACAGCGGATATCACAGGACTCACTGGCCTCCGATGTCTCGTCCTCATCGGACAAGACGACGATATCCTCGATAGATGGGCTGCGGAGGTTCTTTCTCAAGGTTCGCAGCTTCTGTATAATGCCATGCTCCCACCAGCTTATCATTCAATAGGTTCGCTGTTCAGCCTTGCCCATGGCCACGATCGAGAACACTGGCTTGTATTGATGCGCCAGGTTTTCTTTCTACTCCTCCGCTCTGTTTCTGATCGTCCAAGGTTTCGATAAATATTATCTGCCTCTTGTGTACGCTAACCCGATCCAGATCTGAACTCTCATGCCTTCAAGTCTTGTGCACCCTCTTGAATCCGGCAGCCGCCGTTGAAGCATTGGGATTTTCTGGTAATCAGCTCACTGTGAGCATCACCGAATATGCTGTGAGACATGACTTGTATCAATATCTTGCCCGTTCAATACAATCCATTGTGAGTTTCCCTGACCCCAACTTCTGTACATCGTTTATATTTTACACAGGGTCCGGAGACCAAAAATGCCCCTACACTACCTTTCTTTGTGGAACTCATATATCGCCCGCTTAACACATTAGAACGCTCGTCGGAGGCATTTTTGTATTGTTTTCAGTTGTTCACCATTCATATACTCACTATCCCTCTTCTCCCAAATCGAATCCCGATCTCATCACTTACAGCCCTTTCCGCGAAACTTCCTCTATCTTCATTATCAGTCTTGTCGACCTCCATCACTGACTTTGTCTCCACAATCCCTCTCCCATCTCATGTGCATCTTATAGCTAACCTGTACGCGTTTACCTCCCCAAGATACGCGATTCTACCTCTTTCGTCTTTGAAGACATATCTTCAGCTCATGACCGCCTCACTGAGCATCCTGCCTGTGCATGCGCTCGATCCACTATCAGCATCCGATGCCCGCACCCCCGCAATGTCTTGGGCCGACGATGGTGACTCGGAATCAGAACAACCACAAGTCACAGTTGTTGCATCCTTTGCACCGGCACCAATGTTGCCTCCGCTGGATGCTCGGACACAGAAACGCCTCCAGATCCTTCCGAGTCCTACGCACTTGAATGCCTTGTTGAAGGCAGCTCAGCTTGATCGTGGCGCACTCCCCGATCTTGTCTCGTGGCTTGTTGGCTTGTGCACGGTATGGCCTACCCGGAAGGACAAAATACTCAGTACACTACTGCTATATGGAGGGGGTGGGCTTGTGCGCGAGATTTACCGTGACTATGTACGAAGCTCTCCACTCGGGAAAGATGAGAACATGTCATCCTTGATGGGTTCGTCTTCGCGCTTCCTCCGGTGGATCATACTGATAGTAATTAAGACCAATCACTGGCGTCAGCATGGCCACCTCTACTATTGCTCACCGAGCTGTATACTCAATCTCTCTTGACGATGGGTGATGACGAATTTTTCTCCAACTCTCGGACGTCGTTGACTTTGGATGAATTGGTCACTTTTTCTCGTGCACTGTTTAACATCGCGTTCGCTCTATACTGGCGGGATGACCAGACGAAGATCCAAGAGGGCGGTGTGCCAGGTCTGAATCTCCGTTGGGTAGCTGTACGAGACAAGATAACGAAATGTTTGCAAGCTATCCATGCACGGGAGTAAGCCCCCACTTACCATCGCAGTTGCTCAGTAATTCACACCAACTTGGCGTCTTTCAGCTCCCGCAAACCATTCATGCCAGAGAATCATTGGCATGTAAGCTCTCAGATCGACATGAACTCTTTCATAGATGCTGCTGTGTGCGTCGCACCTCTGAATCTATCATCTCCAACTCGTGCTGACCGTCGTCTTCACAGGTTCGAAGAACAACAACTCGATGCGCCGCGGGCCTTGACGAAGAGACAGGTCTCGTACTTTTCTCCTCGGCTTGGGGTCCTCAACAATATTCCGTTTGCTATCCCATTCGAGACTCGTGTTTTGATTTTCCGGCGCTTCGTAGAAAATGATAAGTGGAACCGCAACAGAGATCCACGCGGACGGATCGATGTATCCATTCGCCGAGGCCACATCGCGCAAGACGGGTACGACAGACTGGCTGAAGCAGATCTAAGGGCACCCATCGCGATCACATTCATCGATCAATTTGGAGAGCCAGAGTGCGTATGAAGCATACATTTGTCCAATGTACAGTTGCTGATGAGAGTGGCCATTCGTTAGGGCCGGAATTGATGGCGGCGGCGTGTTCAAGGAGTTTTTTACTTCCTTGTGCAAGGAAGTGTTTGATACAGACCGCGGACTATGGCTGGCGAACAAGAGGAATGAGATCTACCCTAATCCCCACTCGTACGCCACGGAACGTATGTTGGCCGCACATCTGCTCTTTGGTACTCACACTCACGTTCATATCCGATGCAGCGCACAATTTGAACTGGTATCGCTTCATCGGACGAATTCTGGGCAAGGCGCTTTATAAGGGCATCCTCGTCGAAGTCGCATTTGCAGGTTTTTTCCTGGCCAAGGTAATCGCATGTCCTTTATGGTAGCCTGCCACGTTATTGATCATCGATAAAGTGGCTAGACAAACAAAGTTTTCTGGACGACCTTGCTTCTCTTGATCCTGATTTGTACCAGGGTCTCATATTCCTCAAGAACTACACCGGAAATGTGGAAGACCTCGCATTGAACTTCACGGTTGCGATCGAAGGTTGGTTATTACTGACATGTGGGCTTGGATTGTTTTCTGATGCGGGATGCCGGCAGAGTTTGGGGTTGCCAAAGCTGTCGACCTCATACCAGACGGCAGCAACGTCCCGGTCACCCGGGAGAATCGGCTTCAATACATCTACCTTACTTCCCACTACAGGTTGAGCAAGCAGATCAAGCTCCAGAGCGAGGCGTTCTTCGAGGGTCTTTCTGATATGATAGACCCCAAATGGCTTCGGTATGTCATGATCATAAATAATTCTGCCTGAACCGTTGACGTAGCTCCTTTCAGAATGTTCAATCAGCAGGAACTTCAGATATTGCTAGGTGGCGTGAACGCACCTGTGGATGTGCAGGATTTGAGAGCGCATACCCAATACGGGGGCTTGTATGATAATGACGAACCAACCATACAGACGTTCTGGAAGGTCAGTATGCTCAAGGGCTGCGACTGTATTATTAACCTTTATTTGTAGGTCATGGAGGATTTCGATCAAGAACAACGACGGTTATTCTTGAGATTCGTCACAAGCTGTAGTCGACCGCCACTTCTGTGAGTTCATAGCTTCCATTGTTACTTGCCGTTATATGGCTTAATTGTTTTTAGGGGCTTTAAGCAGCTAAACCCTCTATTTGCCATACGCGACGCAGGCAGTGACCAACACCGATTACCAACTTCAAGTACCTGCGTGAACCTCTTGAAGGTGAAATGACCTTGTGTTGACAATTATAGCGTAACTAATTGGTCCCGAATCAGCTGCCCAGATATACAAGCGAAAAAGTACTCCACGACAAGCTTCTGCAGGCAATCTCCTCCGGCGCTGGCTTCGATCTCTCGTAGTACCAATCTCACCCACTGTATGGTTGTTGCTGTATCACGGTTGGTATATACAGCTGTACAACATCTTGTGATCAGATAGATTACAACTTCACGTCGTATTACTATGGGACCGTTTTTCTGCCTCCAAGGGCGGCATAGATGTTATTTTCTCCTTTACCATCAAGCCTTTCCTCCTTGAAGTAGTTCGATATAAGGAAGGCGACATCTGTCAGACGTGTCAGCTGAAACAAATTCTTTGCTTGAAATTGTCTAGCTATACCAAGTGATTGCTCAAAATTGAGTCGGGGGTCACAGAACGACTTCGTTGAGGTCAAGGGTAAGAAGAGTAACTGAACACAAACGCAGTCTGGCACACCTGGTATCTGAGACCCAGTTGTTCCTCGCTGAGCTCCATGCTTCCACCAAGACACTCTGTCACGCTGAAGCCTTCGTCGTTAAGCTCGCCTGTGAACTCAAGACTCACTCCACCGAGCCGAGAACCGCATGCAGCATGGATACTGATACAGGAAGTCAGCTCACTGATGATCGTCCCAAAGTTGCGTGTTTTGAAGCCGCTGCTGGATGTGAGTGTGCTTGGAGTAACTTAGTTCCTGATTCACATCATCGAGGACGTAAACGTACTTTCCATGCATGGGATCACACACCCATGCGACCGGGTGTCCGGAGCGCTTCACGGATTTGATGTGGCCAGCGAGGTGATCTCCGATCTTAATAGCTTGGTCAAAGGCTGTTGGAGAGAATCGGGAATGAATGACGCACTTTACCTGCTCCATACCTGGTGATGAGGGTCACGCGACCAATCTCTTTGTTTGGATTTACGACTATGAAGAGACGTAAAATAAGTATAACGTTCTGCGAGACGTACGGCCTGAACCGTGCATACTTTCTAGGAGCCTGATGAGCTCCTCATTTTCTAATGAAGGTCCAACCTTGATGCCGATGGGATTGCGGATCCCTCGAAAATATTCGATATGGGCGCCATCCAGTTGCCGCGTACGGTCGCCAACCCATAGAAAGTGGGCGGAAGTATTGTAGAAGCTCTTTTCCTTCGGAGATGTTCCTGACTCAGGAATATTGACTTCCCGCGTCATTGCTTGCTCCCAGTCAAGCATCAACCCTTCATGACTGTAATTTCCGATGTCATTAATTTGATCCGCCAAACTATGACATGCTGCCAGGAGACTGACCTGGTGTAGAAATCAACCTCGCCTAGAACACCCCGACCACCGCCGCGGTCAAAGGGTACATTTTCCTTGCCTGAGTCTGCCCCTATCGTGTGGCTGAAGTCGAGCGCGTCAGAAAGACCTTCGGTGATTTTTTCGAACTCGCTTCTGCGATTGAGGTAATACTCAAAATCAGGGGTGCTATACGAGCGAGAATATACTGACCGTAGTGCTGGCGAACGGACATGAGAGAGTGACCAGTCCCGTGGGTGATGCAATGAAGCAAATCCGGATGTGAGGAGCCCACGAACATAATTGAGGGTGGCGGTTGAATAAAAGTAGGCACTAGTATAAAGAAGGATGTTCACGTTGATCATGATAAGCTAGTTAAGGGCAAACCTGAGGAGCCTTTCAGGATCGGGTGTTCGATCGTTGGGATCAAACCTGCTAAATGTTCAGTCTTCAATCATGATGGGTTCTCTCGTTGGGTACCCATTGACGTTGTCACCACTGCGATGGGAATTGGAGTCAAATGATGTCTGTCTCAATGACTGAATTGGCCATTTGCACACCGGAAGCTCAGAACCTCTCTATTGTCGATTATTTCTGTCCCACTGCTCCTGGGTTTGGCATATTGTCCAGCAATGCGTCCGATGCGTACCTGAATTGCGAAAGCTTATTGTGAGAATATGCCCGGGTCAATCAGGAATCATGGCATGCATCTTCAACGCACCACTGGGAGACGTCCACCCCAAATGAGAATGAGAGAAAATGAAAGTATCAACCCGATTTTTGACGATATGTTTTGCTTCCGAACGCTGAGTACGTCACAATTTGAGAATTGATTGGCTCACTTGAGTACATGCGTCAAAAATTTCTGCGCAATCTCCCGCATGGAGCAAGAAGGCCTCGTTCCGTTGCACTGCACCTAACTGAAAGCGAAGGCGCTCAATCTAGAAGGCAGTAAAAACACAGGAGCAGGTAGAAGTACTGATTACCGACTTCTGCCGGCGTCACTAAGGGGGGTAGAGCATGTATTTTTGTCAAGACTCTGTTCGATAGAAAATAAAGTGAGTTGCGGATGTGTAAATCACAGTTTGATCACAGCTGTGAAACAGACCTTTCGAGATGTTGTTTGTCAGGGTAATCCACTATCTGATATGTAAATCAAACATGTGGTGTGAACCCGGATCGTCAATCGTGCTAAACCTGGACGATGATATTCCCACCTGAGCGGCTGACTTCGACTTCCATGAAGAGGGACACCACTTTAAGTCTGCCATCGATGTGAAGAGATCGGTACGATCTATGGTAGCTAGTGGCAAGAGCACTCGTGCTCAATCGGATCAAACCCGAACGGTGAGTCAATCGTTGAGGTGACTGAGTCATCAGATCGATAATCACGTTCTACTAGTGACTACATCATGTGCATGCAGCAAATGTAAAAGGGATGCTATCGATGAATATGAATGTTCAACGTCACTGCACAGCCAATTGGCCTCAGTCCAGAGAGTACTAGTGGCTGTTTTGGCATGTTAACGTTGTTGCGTAGGCGTTCGTTAACCGACACCGGTAAGCCCATTCAAATGTCATGCGGCAGTAAAATTGACACAGAACTTACGAAATCTTTCACCCCCAGACCCGGCGGCCACTGTTTGTTGGAGGCGGATATACTAGTAAGTTTTGTCACTGGTGACTGGACACTGGCATCATATCCGCGGCTCATATAATTGTGTGCTGTCACTAGGACCCACTGAAACAAAACATGAAACCACCGCGGACACAAATCTGGCTGGCTTAAACTCTCTTTAGCATAACCAATACCAATGGAAGTCCTCACCAATTCTCTGGGTTTCCCCATAATGCATACGATCTAGATAAGTTCTATAACGCAACACACCGCGGCACTGCAGGTCCATGCCTCCTTGGCTTTGATGACTGTCGACATCAACAAAGAACTACCACTTGAACTGAATTGGTTTGGAACTTTGGTTGACTATCCGTTTCTTCCATATAAAAGGCATCTGCTCATTCATTCGTTGCGCATCACAGCTCACAATGTCTCTTCTTCTGCGCTCTTCCCTTGTCCTCGTGCAAGCATTCTGCAACCATATCGCATGCACTCCACCTAATAGGACGCCATCAAAATGGCGCTATCACACTGAAGAGGCGTCCGTTTTGCAAATAGCTCCATTGATCTTCAAGGTAAGCTAGTAATGTTGTAGCTTTTGTCTCTCTGATTTAACTTCGCATTTTCTTCAGATCCACACAATCCTTCTATGGCTGAGCGCTGTATATGAAGTACTTTCGACATTCAACTATTTTTTGGGATCGCTGTTATCGACGCAGCTGTCAACCCAAATCGACGGGGCATTCTGTACCGCACATCGGGCGCAACATTTTGTCACTCCCGTTTTCTTTCTCGGAGTTATGATGGCTGTTCTCGGGATGTTCATCCGCGTGCGCTGTTTCCAAGAGCTCGGGCAGATGTTTACCTTTGATCTCACCATACACCCTGAGCACAAGCTCGTAACATCTGGGTTTTATAAATATGTCCGCCACCCAGCGTATACAGGCTCCTTGTTCCTGATTGCTGGTATCGCCCTCTCGCATTTAACTCCTGGGAGCTGGGCAAACAGATGTGGCATCCTCGAACCTGCCAGCTCTGCATTGTTAGGTGCCACGTGGTGGGCCTGGACGCTGACGGTAGGCGTGAGCCGCGCGTACGCAGAGGATGATAAGCTTCGTAAAATATTCGGATCAGAGTGGGATGCATATGCTGCGGAAGTGAAGTTCTGGTTTGTGCCGGGGTTGTTGTAAGCTGGTAGCGTGTATCGTCACCTTGAAGCCTGTTCCCCTTCTCTATCTTGTCACTACTAGACGATCAATTCTTCACGATTTAAAATGTATATCTAGACATAAATAGTTCGGCATGTGCATTCTAGGAACGTTCCGCTAGCTAGTCTTGACTCTTCTTTTGCACAATTTGCTAGGGCTTTGAATGATACGCTGTGGTCTCCGATCAATTTCGGTGCTCGGCTTCCGCATCAACTTCAGTACCCACTGTGACTGCACTATGTAGGATGTGGGGCTCAGAAATAGAGCATCGGCCCTCCGATAATCGATCATCAATCAGTGCGGGGTATGGTTGCCGCAAGCGCTTAGCGTACCCGAAAGGTCCCGGATCTTGAGGCTGCTACCTTTTTTGGACTTTCTTCTTACCGTACGGCGCAGCCTCGCAGCAGCAACGCAACTCCGGGTCACCGGCGTCTCTTAACATAGCTTAGATACTATCTAACATCGTGTTAATCGTCCAAGGCTCAGAGAGATACGATGTCGCATCACGCCAGGTGAGATTCTAGGGCTGCTGCAATTCCTAGATCTAGTTGAGCTCCTCGTGGTTTCAGCTTTAGTCCTCCTCCGGCGTACCAGCAACATGCTTCAATGCCACACACATTCCATCATGATCATGCCCACCCAACTCTGCAAGGAAACACACACAAAGGACTGGCACATGATTGTCATAGGCATCACGTACATAACCATGGCTGCCAGCCCGCGATGCACATTGTGGTACCAACGATCCCCGCTTCTCGAACCATGTAAGCTTCCATTCTGCACCCATCCCATTCAGTGCTTAATAGAGGCGACTAGTATTCATTCCAGGCACGATGTGTGAAATACGAAAGCATGATGCAGCTATTGATACTCGTCTATAGGTACAGCGAATCCGATCCTCTCCTTCGAACAGGAAGACGACGGAACGACGGCCCAGGATGTTGCTTCTTCACAATTCTCGGAGCTGTGCTCATTTTGGGGGTGTTTGCTATCGTTTTCTTCTCGTTTATGCCCCTCAATGAGATTGCTTGGACCAATATTGAATCTCATTCCTGCACCACTTATGGGACAAAGGAGTACGTAGCAGAGCTCAACGCGTCTCCTTGGAAGTCCCATAGGATGGAAATCTGCAAGGCTACTCCGGTGTTTGTTCATGGTCGGCCTCACTGGCCCTCCAGATGCGAAGATGTTGGTCGACATTTATTCCTAGGCCTGATAACAACGTTTGACTTGGTATAGCGCTCAGGCACCGTGATTGGACATTTTGCCATCAACCATGACGAACCAGACTGTGTTACCTACTGGAGTGGGTATAGGGATATGGTAAGCTGAAGATATTTCACTCAAACTGACGACTCAACCTTTTATAGGGTTGTTCTGCTAAAGGCTCGAGGAAGAGGGTGAGCACGGTTGTACTGTTCTCTGACTTGATTTGATCGTTCTTGTAGCACATTGTGCAACGTCTCGAGAACTTGCCGTTCCTAGCAGACTATAAGGAATTTTGTGCAACGACCCCTGCTCAATTCCTAGACCGGAAATTCTCTGGTGCAGAATCGTGCGAGAGTAGTGTACGTGCATCTGGGCTCGCCTAATTTTTATTTCTCTATTGGCTGACATAAATTTAGATTTGGGGTGTCTACGGACAGTGGTTTATTGATGACCATACTTGTTGAAGCAAGTGACGAGCTCCATCGTTTCTGGTATTCAGCAGCTTTATCTCTATTTCTTATCTCGTCATCGTGTACTATTTACTGATGGGTCAAACTATGCTTTGTGTGCTTACCGATCGTGGCTTCGATGATAGTCATTTTTGGAACCGTTGGAGTGCCTCAAACGATATCTGAAACCGTAGTACCAACTTGATCAGGAAAAGCACTACGGCTGAAACCTCGCCAAGGTGATTCCTCAAGGACTTTGGATATTTTCCGCGGACATACAGTGAATACGTTACCTTATGTTGATCTGCGACATGCATGGACGGAGGCCTAGCTAGGGTAGATTGGATAGAGATAAACTTGAATATTTGAATATGCATGTATTAGGAGAACAAATCGGATTAGTCTGTTGGTTTGCTTAGTCATCGCACATTTCCTGCTTCCTCGTCGACAACGACGTGCTCCAGCCTCAAGCCTTCTCTTCAGCTCTTCGTTGTCATTCATCAAGATGGCGTCAAATAAAAACAAGCTCGCGTTCTTGTCGATGCCAGCGCCAGCATCATATGTCGCTGGTCTCGGTCGAGGGTCAGTATCTATCATATATCATTGGATGCCTCAAAGTAACGCTACCACAGGGCTTCCGGTTTCACGACTCGTTCAGATATCGGTCCTGCCAGAGAAGGTCCTTCTGCAGAAGTCATTGCGTGCGTCCGAATCTTTCTCTGTAGAAGGCTTCACTTATCCTTTACATAGCGAGGCCCAAGCTAGGCGTGGTGAGGAGGCCGAAATCGATCCAGAACAATTTCAAGACCCCGACAACGAATACGGCCTATTTGCTGGCACAACTTATGAACAGGATGATGAGGAAGCTGACAAAATATATGACGACGTCGATCAGAAGATGGACTCACGGCGTCGGGCACGCAGGTGTGTGCTTTTCGGTTAGTTCTATCATTTTGTCGTGTTCAACTACTTCACTTTTTTTTTCTATTCAGGGAGGCGAGAGAGAATGCAGAACTCGTAAAGCACCGAGCCGAGCGTCCTAAGATTCAGCAACAGTTCGCTGACCTGAAGCGTGGTTTGTCCGTCGTCACCGACCAGGAGTGGGAGAGCATACCGGAAGTGGGTAATCTTACCAGGAAGAAGCGGAGAAAAGACGAGAGGACATTTGTCGTTCCTGACAGCATTATCGTCGGTGACCGAGGCAAGTCTGAATACGAGAATTCCTTGGACACTCGACAACAGCAAGCCAATGGCTTTGAGACTCCTGCTGATTCCGGCACCATGACCAATTTTGTGGAAATTGGTCAAGCTCGTGATAAGATATTGTCCTTGAAGCTCGATCAAGTACGTCGCTGCTTAGCATAATACTCATTGCATTGTACTGATTGGACCGTAGATCTCTGGAACTTCCACTAGTTCTGGCTCTGCTACCTCCGTCGATCCTAAGGGCTACCTCACGTCGCTAAATAGCGTCGTTCTCAAGACTGAAGCTGAAATCGGCGACATTAAGCGCGCCCGCATGCTCTTTGACTCACTCGTCAAGTCAAATCCCAAACACGCCCCTGGTTGGATTGCAGCTGCATGTCTGGAAGAACACGCCGGCCGTATGGTTGCTGCAAGGAAACTCATAAAAGCGGGTTGCGAGCAGTGTCCCAAGAGCGATGATGTATGGCTCGAGGCAGCAAGATTACATGTACGTGAACCCTTCGTGACACCCTTCTGCGCTGCCGCTAATATCCCTTCTAGAACAATGACGATGCCAAAGTCATTCTTGCCAACGCTGTTCAACATGTCGGTCAGAGCGTCAAGATCTGGCTCGCAGCAGCCGACCTTGAACAAGATGTAGGGTCGAAGAAACGTGTCTTGCGTAAAGGTATATATTTCCCCCCTCAAATCCATCACGATTCACTGACATTACACACAGCCCTTGAGAATATTCCCAATTCCGTTAGGCTATGGAAGGAAACTGTCAACCTCGAAGAATCAGCTACAGATGCCCGCATACTCCTCTCCCGCGCCGTGGAGGTGATCCCTCTTTCCGTCGAGCTCTGGCTCGCTCTTGCCCGTCTCGAAACCCCTGAGCGCGCCAAAGCCGTCCTCAACAAAGCCCGCAAGTCTGTTCCTACGTCGCACGAAATCTGGATTGCTGCTGGACGCCTGCTCGAGCAAGGGGCCACGGGCGACCCTGACAAGTCCACGGAAGCCAGAGACAAAGAACTCGAGCTAGTAGACAAGACCATCGAACTTGCTGTCCGGCAGCTCCGACAGCACCAGGTGCTACTCACGCGTGAGCAATGGTTGAAAGAGGCGGAGCGGTGTGAGAGTGACGGCAGCCCGCGGACGTGCGAGGCAATCATCAAAGCTACAGTGAGTATGGAGGTCGAGGTCGAGGACAGGCTAGATACATGGGTTAGCGATGCGGAGAGCGCGGAGACGAGGGGCATGGTCGGGACTGCGAGGGCCGTGCTTGCGTATGCGCTCAAGGTCTTCCCTGATCAGAGGAACCTCTGGAGAAAGGCTGCAGATTTGGAGAAGGCGCACGGCACCAAGTAAGATGATCTTTTTGCGGGATGTATTAATTGTACTGATCTTGTTTAGGGAATCGCTCGACGGAGTGCTATCTCAGGCAGTACACTATTGCCCGCAGGCGGAAGTCCTCTGGCTTATGTCGGCCAAAGAGAAGTGGCTGGCTGGCGACGTGCCGGCGGCACGCGAGGTCCTCGAAAGGGCTTTCATCGCCAATCCCGAAAGCGAGCAAATCTGGCTGGCCGCCGTCAAGCTCGAGGCAGAGAATGGCGAACTGGGTGTCGCAAGGGAACTGCTCGTACGTGCACGAACAGTCGCAGATACTGAGCGGGTAAGTGTCTCGCCTCAAGATCCATAATCGATCTGACCGGTCATTTTCAGATCTGGATGAAATCTGCTGTATTCGAGCGCCAGCAAGGGCAGTACGCTGCAGCACTTGAAACCGTCTCCGCCGCCCTATCCAAATTCCCCAAGTTTGCCAAATTGTACATGATTCAAGGGCAGATCCGCCAGATGCAAAAGAATTACTCCACTGCGCGTGCCTCGTACGCGGCAGGCCTTAAGGCTTGCCCGAAGGAGATTACCTTATGGGTGCTTGCGAGCAAGCTGGAGGAGCTTGATGGAAAGAGCATTAAAGCTCGTGCATTACTAGAGAAGGGACGGCTCGTGAATCCGGCGAACGAGGTTTTGTGGGCAGAGTCCGTTGGCGTGGAAGAGCGATCCGGTGGAGCTGCACAGGCAAAAGCGATGCTCGCCCGTGGTTTACAGGAATGTGCATCGTCCGGTCTGCTATGGTCGATGTCTATATGGGCCGAACCACGGCCGACCAGAAAAAGCCGTTCCGTTGATGCACTGAAGAAAAGCAAGGATAATCCGCTGATCACATGCACAGTTGCACGTTTGTTCTGGGCGGAGAGGAAGATTGAGAAGGCGAGGCAGTGGTTCTCGAGGAGTGTAGCTACAGAGCAGGATAGGGATATTGGAGACCATTGGGGATGGTGGCTCAAGTTCGAGCGCCAGCATGGCACGCCCGTGCGTCGATTGTCATGCCATGTACCTGAGATGCTTGCTGATCGATTTCTACAGGAATATGTGGAGGAGGTTATCAAACAGGGCGTTGCCGCTGAGCCGCATCACGGGCCCGTGTGGCAGGTCATAGCGAAGGATGACAAGAATGTTGGGAAGAGCACGAAGGAGCTACTGACAATGGTTGCAGATGCGTTGCAATGAAAGTTTTCTCGAGGACTTTTTGTGGAGATAGTTGTTTCTCATGCTGGTTCCAGGGTTATTATATGGCCATGTATGCTGCAAGTATCATGCATTTACTGTTTTAGCAGTGTCAAAACGCGACACGTTCATCCTCCACGAATTAGTTGTGAATATGAAATAATACTTAGGAGGGAGGTGCACGAGTCCTTATACCTATATTTTGGACGCGTCGATCGCGCACACTCAGGCTATAGCGCCTCTGGCTTTCCATCCTTGCAAGCAACGTTAGCAGACAGAGCAACTCGACAAATTTAAGAGCAACACCAAAGGTTTATTCAGCACTAGAGAATCCCCCGGTCTAAGTAGAACAGAATTCTAGTGACAAAAATGAGCCGCGCAGCGGAAATCACTTGTACATTGTAGCAAACATCTAATCGAGACCAGCCTCGATAGCTCTATAAACTTTGTCATTCTCGGGCTCTATTGATTGGATTTCATGTTTTTCCATTGCCCCGTGCTCGACGATAAGCCGCTCAGTTAGAATTGATTTCCCATCTTCCTTCTGATGTAAATCAACCGCATGAAAATATACATCACGACGCCACCCAGTGACATGATCTGTGATCCAAGTAATCGGAGTCAATGATTGGAGAAAACAGCAACTACAGTCTACTCACCCCGGAGAACATCGCGGATTTCCACCAAGTATAATTCGATGTAAGCAGAGCGCCGGATATGGGGGTGCGCTAGACCCAAATAATGGGTCTTGGAACGTGGTCCGTAATATACAATATATTGGAGATATGTTTACTATCTCACAGTTTTGCAGATTCGATCAGAGTTTGACGATTTGCTATTTCGCCATGCTTCGAAGTGCGGCACAACTGTGTTCGACAACACAAGAGTCACTGAACTTCAGTTCGAGGGCGAAAGACCTGTTTCAGCCAACTGGAGGAATACCAGCACCGGAACAGAGGGCCATATCTCTTTCAACTACTTAATTGATGCGTCAGGAAGGAATGGGCTCATGTCCACAAAGTACCTCAATAATAGACGCTATAATCAGGCCCTCAACAATGTTGCATGCTGGGGATACTGGGATGGAACGGGCTCTTATATGCCCGGTACCACTCGCCAGAATGCTGTCTGGATCGAAGCACTTGAAGGTATGAAAGCAACTTGAAGTCGTCATGCTGAGCTAAATTTCTGCAGACGAGTCTGGATGGGCTTGGTTTATCCCTCTTCACGATGGATCTACATCTGTGGGAATTGTGATGGATCAAGAGTCAAGCAACCGCAAGAAGAAGGTTTCCCGTGCGGCCTCAGGAGGATCTGGCTCAAATCTTCTGACTCATTATATTGAAGAGTTGAGCAGAGCTCCTGGAGCCCTCAAATTGATCGGAAAGGGCACTCTTCAAAACGACGGCACACCGGAAGCTGTCAAATCTGCGAGCGATTTTAGCTACTCTGCTTCCTCTTATGCTGGGGATCATTTCCGCGTGGTAGGGGATGCTGGAGGTATTTCACTCGATGTTTGGGGTGGCACTTGCAATTGACGAATGCCAAGCATTCATTGACCCGTTCTTCTCGTCCGGTGTCCATTTGGCTTTCACAGGAGGACTTTCGGCTGCTCTCACGATTTCTGCGTCGATTCGAGGACTGTCCAGCGAAGAGGACGCCCAACGCTGGCACACCGCAAAGGTTGGCAGCTCTTACACGAGGCACGTGAACTCTACTACTGGAACGACCACAACTAATGCAATATATGTTATAGGTTTCTTCTTGTAGTCCTTGGGACCTACAAACAGATCCGCAATCAGGACATGCCAGTCATGAGCGATGTGGATGAGGACAATTTCGATAAAGCCTTTGACATCCTCAGGCCGGGTAAGAATCGATGTTTTCTTCTAAAACTGCAAATCTTGATCACCTGAGTGCAGTGATACAAGGAACATCAGATGTTGGCAAGACGTTAACGGAAGACGAACTGCAGGTATGTATTTTCTTTGGTCGTTGTCTACGATATACTTAAATTGCCCACTAGAAAACTATGGACTTCTGTCGTCACATATTTGCACCAACTGATCCCGAGATGCACGCTGCAGTCAAATCTAGGTAAGGGTTCACCGTCCGCTCAACTGAATTACCCCATACTAAAGTCAATAGGTTGGATGATACCCTAACGTCCCCAAACGGATTCGTCATGTTAGAAAGTGCCATCGACCGCGTGCTCGGAAATACTGACGAGGAGGCTAAGATCGTGTTGAGTGAGATCAATGCGCGAAAGCCAATCCATACGCTGTACAACCCTACGGAGAACTTTGGTGCGGAGGAACACTTTGGTTTCAAAGCTGTCTTGGAACGAGGGAAATTGGGTTTGGTGATTGCATAGACGTTGCTAGTAATAGAGTTGTCACGTTTCAAGACCGAGTTGTTCGCTGTCACGACTGCAAAGTAAATCTAGACAGAGTGTACCATAGAGTAGAACGTACACATGGAGCCTTAGAGTACTTAGGTTCAGTGATTCGCCTCACCGAATTGAAAGTTGAAATGACGCGCAATGTTCCCTATAATGACGAGAAGGTCAAAGGTAGTACAGAATATCAACAATTCAAAGGTATCTTTGACTGATGATACAGTAGAGTCTGTATCAATAAGGAGAAGGACAGTTATCAGGACCCCTCGCGCAGTCATAGCTGAAAAAAAGTAGAACTGTCAAGTTACAAAACCGAGCGTATATGTACTTCGGTATTAGATGCATATATCCATGATGAACGTGAAATTCCGAAACACGGGCAATCGTGCATGTACCATCCACTGAATCTGAAAAACGAAACTTCCAAAGCTGACCAATTACTTGGGACCGATTTCTGAGGTAGAAATCCCTTCTGACTCCTCACGGCGGACCCGCCTAGCTTGCGCCTCCATGTATAGGTCATTCAGCAGGTTGATTTCATCGATGACCCTTGGAGACTGCTCGCCTTTGGCCACAGTTCGCAGACAGCTACTAGATACGACGTAAACCTTGTGATCAGGTAGATTCGCCTCCGCAAGATTCGCCTTGACATTGCGGCGAGTTTCCTCGACTAGCTGCTCTCTCGCAGCCACGTACATGGCCGACCGTTGGGTCCGATCGAAGTTTTCATCATCGCTTTCGTACCCCATCTCCTTCATGATGTTTCGGATATGCTGGTCAGCTTTTGAGCGGACGATGTAAGTGGGGATTTTGAAGCGCCTGCAATTGAGGAGAATAGCGATGTCGGTCTGGGTGAACCGATTATCGAACAGGACGACAATGCAATCAAAGACGTAGAGTCCCTGCGCGTTGAAATATTGCCAATCCGGGATCTTCATCGTCCCTGCTCCAGGGAGGTCGTACCATACATGTTGGCACCGCTCGTCAGGGTCTGGATATCTTCCCACCGTCAGTGTGGTCTCTATGACCCCTGTCCGAGCGGAACCAACTGCACGGTTACTCATACCACGGAATGCGTTGACGAGAGACGACTTTCCCCCTCCAGCCCTCCCAGCAACAGCGAAATGGAATAGATTTTCCTGATACTGAATTTTTTCTTGGGCAGCGAGAATTTCTCGAGGGGTGGGCGTTACGACAGGCTGGATGCCCTCCTTAAGTCGCCTTTCAGCGTCTTCCTTGGCGGCTGTGGCCTCGCGAACACCGTTCTCAGCTGCCTTTCTTGCCGCCTCTGCTCCTGCAATGGCTTCGTCGGCCTTCTTCTTTTCTTCTTCGGCTGCCCTCTGAAGACGCTCGGCGTCTTGCTGAACAGCTTCGACCGCTCTTCGAGCTCCTTCCATAGCAGCTTGGGTACGCTGCCTCTCGGCCTCAGCTTCTTTGGCCTTATTCTTGGACTCCTCCGTTGCAAGTCGTGCAGCATTTTCTGCGGCAAAGCGGGCGGCATTTGCAGCTCTCTCGGCAGCAACCATGGCCGTCATTTGCTCCTGGTTTCTCTGCTGCGCAACTGCGGCCGCCGATAAAGCATCTTGCTGGAACTGAAGTGCCCTATTCTGCATCCCTTGAATGGTTTGCACGAGCTGCGTGACCTGCGCCCTCGTATTAGCAAGGTCTTTGATGGCCCGATCTCGCTCTGCCTCAGCCCACTCGCGTTCTTGGATCGCAGCGTAAGTTGGGTTGGGATCACTGCCGCCTGAACCGAACAGCTTCGATGCTAACCAGCACCCTGCAGCCACGGCTATATTCAACCATCCCATTATGTTGTCTGCACAAGATGTCAGCGGTCGAGCAGTTGACAGAGAAAATTCTGTACGATATTTACTAGCACTGAAAGATGGATGATAACAATGTTCGAACGATTCGTTGGGCTGCGTTGACGCTCTGGTGGAGTAAGATGCTAGCATGATATAGATCCATCCACCAGATACCCAGGGTTATGTTGGCCTCGTGGCCATGGCTCGAATGGGCAACCCTTACCTTGGGTTATGCCGCGCTGCATACGCGTTTTAGAAGTCAATTAGTTCATGATCATCGCAAGCCAAAACGGGGGCGGGTCTGGCGATGATCACATTATGAACGTTTTGGAGCGGTGTGTGGTGAGGCCAAGTGCGGGCGACTCCTATCAGTAACATTCAGCAAGACATGACTCGGAGACAATGACTTGCTGTGGTTTTAATCGACGTGCTATTCTGAGTCTCCAGTGCTTCACCAAACAGGAAACGGTTAACGTCCATGAAGCGCCTCCAGAACTAGTATGCACGAGAAGAGTCCATGTCCGCCACTTGCAGGTGTTTATTGTTAGGACTGTGTCTTGCAGCTCGGCGCTTGAAGAACTCGCCTTCAACTGTTTTCCTGGCACCAGGCCGGGACGTTAGCCTGAGAGTGAGAGCTCGAATTAGAAAGTAGCACTGCCACAGGGATGGATGCTGTTTGTTCATTTTCACACTCGACTTACCATATGCATGGCCTGCAGGCCCACCCAAGGTGATAGCAGGCAGATATTAATCACTTGTAACAAACTCAAAGGCTCACCTGGAATGCATGTCTCATTAGCTTCCCCTGTTGAGGGAAGTATGAATTGTCCCTGCTGGTCAGCCAAGCTGGTCTGAATCTTGATTTCGATCATGCCAAGACGGTCCCCTCTAGAGGCTGACGGTGAGCACTAGGTGGCTAAATCAGATTCCTTCCAAGTCACCGTTCATCATCCCATCAGCACACCACCTCTACACAGAGCGTGTCATCCACTCCTTTTGCAGTCAAGCTTGCTGTCCTTAGCATCGCACTCTAAGTTCCGTTACTCGCCATGATCACTCCACAAACTGCCCCTGTTGCTCGCGCCATCCCCAACCGCATACGGTGTCGACCTGTCTCCAGCGGTACGGCCCTCTGTATTGGAGACATCGTTATAATCATCGGTGAGTCGTTCTCTGCGATGAGACAGAACCTTCATCATACGGGTATTAATATCATTGCAGTTATCAGTACTATCTTTATCCTCGCAATCTCGTGTGCTTTCTGGACATGGCGGTCAATTCGTCGACGTGCCATTGCTGATCAGGAACAAGGTAAGGCCGTCGAAAACCAGCTTAATTAAACTCACGGGACTAAAGTTTATTTACTTTAACGTTATAACTTCTAGCTTCATCTAATCGCGATCCCTACAATGTGGTCTCGTGTTCGCTGGAAGACTCCGTTCTCGTAAGAAAGGGTATCGTACGCGAACCGAGCAAGCCAGCGCAAGCCAAAACAGCTGGACCTGACGTCTTCTGGTCACCGCAGGCCCAACTGCCTGAACTCAAGTTCCATCTTGATCCACTACCCACCACAGAAGACATGACAGAGATGAGAAACAACTTTTCTATTCGCCCATTCTCTTGCCACTTTCCATCATCACCCTCTCCGCGTTCCAGCTTGGTATGTTCGAACCCAGCTCTATTGCAGTCACAGTCCTTCGGAAGCACGATTCATCTCACGACACGGAGCGGCAGCCCGAAGCTCAACGTGTTACCAGATGGCGTGCGTTCTGAAGGTGGTGGTGCAACGGTTCCGGCTGTTGTACCCGGTCACAGATAATTCTCATTTGAGTGTGAAGCCGTAGATGACGGACGCTGGGCTACTGTGCGGAGCCGTGAGATGATCATCGAAGTTGTTCTATTACTTTTTGTGTTTGAAGCACATGTTTGCAGGATAATTTGCAGTCTTCTATGGCGATTGAGTACACCATCCAGGCAATTGACATTAAATGTTGCTTTGTGCGTTGATAAAATCGGGGGGTTCAATACCCGCTGTATGAATCGTCTCTCGTCGTCGTGTCACTTGCTTGTAGTCCATCTTTTTGATATTATTCTGTACTCGAATATGTGAAATATGGCAATTTCCATATGTAGTGCTGACTAAGCGTGTGCGACCGGCGGCAACGACGTTTCAGGTTGTGCTACGGTAGGACATTAGACAACCGACATCAAACGAATAGAAGGACCGACTGCAGGTCTTCTAGCAAGGTCTTCTGCTATTGGTCTGAGCTCTCGCGCCACAATTACGGAAGATGAAATATTGGCTGCTCGCAACCAATGGGTATAGGGCATGACATATGATCAGAGGTCGCCAGATATATGTCCAAAAGCTGATCCGTTGTCAATACGAGTCTCTCCAACTACCATCCCGATAAGTACCAGGTCTCCGACGGGCTTGAACTCATAAAGGATGGCAGCGTAACTCGCAGCCATCTCATCCTTCTCTTACACTCCCATGCCAGAGTTCTCAGGCACCATCATCAGGCTCTTCAACGGTCTCAAGAAGAGACAAGCCACCGGCGAAGTTTGTTCTCAATATTGCTGTATACTGACCTGCGCTGAACTCGCTCGTCTACATCATAGGGTGGCTTGCTTACTGGTACTGATCCATCGGCTTTCGATGTTACGGACCCGCTAAGGCTATGGATAATCCAAGTCGGTGTGTATGCCAATTCATCGCTTGACACAATCTCAGTTCGGCCCAGGTGTCATTATAATGATGGCCCAGCTGCTTTCTCTAGGCTTGCGCAGAATGAAGCAGCCGAAAGTCATCGCCGAGGTGCTAGGCGGCATCCTTCTGGGTCAGTAATACTCTTATCTTCTGCCACAATGTCTGTCTTGATGTACAAATTTTAGGCCCAACTGCCTTTGGACGCATACCCGGTTTTACCCAACACATATTCCCTTCACAGTCACTGCCATACCTGACTCTCGTTGCAAACATTGGCCTTTGCCTTTTTCTATTCATCGTCGGTCTCGAAATTGATGCCAGTATCATCAAGCGCAATGCTCGTATGTCAGCTGTTGTATCGCTCGCGGGCATGGCTTTACCCTTTGGCCTCGGGTCTGCGTTGTCTGTCCCCTTATACCACCACTTCATCGACCCTTCCGTCCAGTTCACACATTTCATGCTGTTTACCGGCGTCGCATACTCCATAACCGCTTTTCCCGTACTGTGTCGTATTCTTACAGAGCTCAAGCTCTTGGATACCACTGTTGGCATAATCGTCCTCTCAGCTGGCGTAGGCAATGACGTCGTGGGTTGGACCCTCCTGGCATTAAGCGTAGCCCTTGTTAACGCCGGTTCTGGTCTCACTGCATTATGGGTATTGCTTTGTTGTGTGGCATTCACACTTTTTCTTCTTTTGGTCATCAAGAGAGTGATGCTCTGGCTTGCCAGAGCCACAGGCAGTACAGACAATGGCCCTACCATGTTTTACATGACTGTCGTTATGATCTTGCTTTGGGCATGTGCGTTCTTCACGGATATCGTGGGCGTCAATGCTATTTTTGGTGGGCACTGATCCTTTCTATCTGATAATCAGTTTGTCATCGCGTGTAGGTGCGTTCCTGGCCGGTATTATTGTACCGAGGGAGGGCGGTCTCGCTATCGCTTTGACAGAGAAGCTGGAAGATATGGTCTCCATTGTATTTCTGCCCCTGGTATGCTCATTTTACATCTCCCCTGTCTTGTCATTCATGCATTGCAGTATTTTACTATCTCAGGGCTGAACACTAATCTCGGACTCCTTGATAACGGTGGGCCATCCAAGACACCTCGTTTCTTTTTGTTTATTTATAACTTCGCACGTTGCAGGCATTACTTGGGCTTTCACAATCGCTATCACATGCCTTGCATTCTTTGGCAAGTTTGGTGGATGTACAGTTGCCTCGAGGCTGTCCGGTTTCAGCTGGCGTGAAGCTAGTACAATTGGAGCACTTATGAGTTGTAAAGGGTAAGTACTCGACATTCGGTGTTTTCATCTGCTAAATCATGTCACCTAGTCTCGTTGAGTTGATCGTGCTTAATGTCGGTCTCTCCGCTGGCATTTTATCTCAGAGGGTCTTCTCCATGTTCGTGCTGGAAGCTTTGACGCTCACCTTCATGACCACACCACTCGTCACAGCCTTGTATCCTCCAGAACGGCGTGTCAGCGCCACTTCAGGTGGGGCTCAGCCCAAAACCCGTGACGAGGAGGGCGGTGATTCTGACGAAGACAAGAAATCTCTCGTGGACGAGGAGCAGCCATGGCGATATCGCTTTACTGTCGTTCTCGACAAACTCGAACATATGCCGTGCATGATGGCCCTCACGCAACTCGTCCGTCCTCCCATACCATATTTCTCCTCGCTCACCACCGCCGTGTCCATGTCTGCTGCGTCTGATCCCGCCCCTTTGAAATACAAGACGCCCGAAGTGAACGTCAGCGCACTCCGCCTCATCGAACTGTCGGATCGTACGTCGGCGGTAATGAAGTCATCCACTACAGATACCCTTATCCATACCGATCCGCTCCTGGGCATATTCCGCATGTTCGGAGAGCTGAATGACTTGCCCGTGTCGACGTCGCTCAACATCGTGCCGTATGATGACCTTGCCTACACCGTTGCGGATCACGCCAAGCGAAACGCATCCCAGCTCGTACTACTCCCGTGGTTGCCACCTTCCGTTAGTTCTGCTGAAACAAGCGATGGCGGAACGCCACGGCGAGAGAAGTTCGAACACAACCCTTTCGAGGCCTTTTTCGGAACATCAAGAGACAAGTCTGCGTCTGTCATTCACTCGCAGTTCGTACGTGGGGTATTCGCACAAAGTGAGACAGACGTCGCCCTGTTTGTCGATCCTGGAAATTACCCCAACACCGGTGCGGGGACAGGGAGCTCTCATCACATCTTTCTTCCATTCTTTGGCGGTCCTGATGACCGCCTCGCGCTGGAGTTTGTGGTACAGCTTTGTGTGAACCCGAAGATTAATGCGACGGTGGTGAAGATGGAAAAGCACGAGCTTGAAACCTCGCTAACCGAGCGACCTCCTCCTGCACATTCTGATATCAAAACAGATACTGACTCGTTCGCACTGCACCACCAACACAGAGTAACGCTAACATCGGTGAGCGCGACCACTTTCTTAGCATACATGCATTGACTGACATTTCCATTACCGATCGTGCAGGCGATAGGACCCCCAGACACTGTCTATGGGCAGCCCGATACCCAAACGCGCATGCAGTCAGAAACAGCCGACAGTGTGATTTGGTCGCGATACGCGAGCCGCGATCTAGCAGTAGCGGGCATTCCTGCGCCGTTGCGTGCTGCACTTTCGCGGATTGATTTCTCTAATCTCGCATCTCCTGTCCCGCTGCACGCTGCGATCCAGCGCGCGTCGATGTACCAGCGGGTGTTGGTCGTCACTGGACGGTCAAAGCGGCTGGCAGTGGAGGACCATAGTGCAGAGTTGAAGGATCTGGTGGAGGAGCATAGGATAGTGGGGCATGAGGTCATGACGAAGACGATTGGGGATGTGGCAACTGCGTTTGTGGTGTCGGGGTGTGCGAGTGGGATGGTTGTGCTGCAGGCTGCGAAGGCGACAACTGAGTAGGTGGTGGTGTATAGTTTGGAACGGGGCTTGACAAAGCATACCTTTGACAGGTGTTGCTAATTCTTGGGAGATGTGGACGTTTTTGAGACAGGACTCGACGAAAACTACTAATCGTACCTCAACACTCGTTGCGTGGTGTTGCTTGGACTGTGTATATCCATTATATCATGTTGCTGCAGTTAATATACACGTTTTAAGAGATAGACGTCGGACAGCAGTGCATCGGGTATCGATCAAGGAAGAGTGGGGACTTGCATATTTATCAGGGCATACAGGCGAACATGAAAGCAGAACTTGCAGAGCATTTGGTTTCAGCGATGCTCCTTTTGCTTCACCTTCTGATGGGATGACGGCCGAATGCGCTTGAAAAGGTCCTCACACCAAGGAAGAGAGAAGATCAAAGGGGTTCTGCATCAGCGCGTGGAAATGCAGAGTGATTAGCCTGTATTTGTGACTTGTCGATGACATACACCGCGAAGCGTTTTCATGTTCTGGAGAAGAGTCAATATCTCCAACAAAAGCAGGGTTAGAAAAACACTTGTTTCTTTCTCCGTGAACGAACAGCCTGGGCGTGAGGTTGCACGCGGAAAAAATAAAAGCTGGAAGCAGTTTGGAAGCAGTCACCTTATTGTTCTGAATCTCGTTGGCGAGAAATTTAAAATCATTTCGTGCGGCTCGAATGGATTTTAAATTTCTTGAGAATTGATGCTTTGAACACAAGTGCTAAAAAGTAAACGACGACTCATGCATTGATCGTAATTGGACATAGAAGTGTGTGGTGGCGTTCGAGTTCGTAGCAGGACTAGATGTAGTAGTAGTTCGTGTAGTGCTGCTAGCGGCATGGCGAAGAGGACGCGTTTGAGCGTGACGAGTGATAGCATGCATGTGGGGAGCGCGCCTCGGTCTCGGACTTGCAGATCTACTACTATAGGTGGGGTTGCGATGGGTGGATCAAGAAAAAAGAGACCTACTTTGGCATTGGCACGACCCAGGTCAATCATTGGCATCGTTCTGGACTAGTTCATTCTTGCCTCGCAAAATTATGGCTGATATATATTGGCCGACTCATGGTGCCACATAACGGTAACCAGTCGTTTCTGCCATAGTCCGGATAAAGTTAGATAGGAAAACTTCAGCGATGGTGAGAGGGTTGCAGGATGCTTGCTAATTGTGAGTGGATGTCGAAAAACAGAAAATTGTGGAGTACATATTAGTGAAACATATGCGCCAGTGTTACCAGGAAAGACGGATCCATGGTGGCCGCAGTTGGGTACACTGAGTAGCTTCAGAGGTTCACCGACGACTTGAATCCGTGTCTGAGTCGGTCATGATGATGATGTCCGAATGCATGCAAGTATCAATAGGAATACAAAAATATCACATCTCCTGCGTATCATACATGGTCAATTGTAACATGAGCGAAACATGACTCTATTCAGATCGTCATGGGAGGCGTTCATAACTCGTGAATGGAGCGAAGCGGTCTCAAGCGGAGGGCTCCGCCGAGTCCGCCGAGTCCTCCCCATTTGCATTGAGGTAGTCGTGCAGCACTTTGTCCCAAGTGGTTGGCTCTTCTATTATCTTGACACCCTTCGTCTCCGGGTAAGGGTTCACCTTGGCCGCCCAAAACCATTTGGTGGTCATCCCCTCGTTATTGAGGTACTGATTCTGAAGCGCGCGAGAAGGATTGTCGAGTTAGATCATGGCAAGTACATAAAGATAAAGGTACTGACACCCTCCATGATGACATTCGCAGAGTAGCTCATACTTCCACGATCGGTGGAGAAATCGATCGGGGACCCATCGTTGATCACGAAGAAGCTGTAGATCAACACTTCGTTAAACGATGAGCTCCCAGATGCAAACAGAGACAAATACTAGAGTATTATGTGAAGAGCGTGACCGTAAGGGCTTTTCCACATGATGCGTGTATTAGAAATCGAGGCTCCGGTTGGAAAAGGATTCGCGCGGTCAGCAATAGGGTAAGCGCTTGGGGTCTTCAAATTGAAATCGGCATATGCTGTTACAACGATGAAAATAAATTAGTATCTGGCATGAATGATCACTGGAGGGCGCACAAGATCGAATGTCAAGTCTGACGGCCGTCTTGAAAATCTTAGGGCGCGTAATGATGTGATCAAATGCGGCCGAAAGTTGGTCAGAATAACTCTTGACTATGGCATCCTTCGACAGCCTCATCAACTCCCAGAGCTCGACGACGTTGAGGCTCAGCAAGGAGCAGGGGTGTTGACGAGCGGTCCCGACCCATTTCTCGTATTCCTCAAAGGACGCGCTGTTGTTCGCAAGGCGATTGGCGATATCTTCGTCACCACCCAAGGCCGAGACGAGATGCTGGCGGCTGTTTTCAAATTTCTTGTATTGTGTCTGGTCCTTCACTGTGGCATCGAACTGCCCGCCGTTTGGAATGCCATGGAAAGCAGCTTCGACATCTGTGGGGAACATCTCATTCACTGATTGGTCTTTGTTTGAACACCACACTGTCTATGACAACGATGAGCACTGAATACAGATATTGTGAACGGGTGAGGGACGCACGAGCGGGTAGCGGGCGCCATAAGAAACAGACATGACGACATGGGATCCGTGTGCTATGAAGAAGTCGTTGTACTTTTTGACAACGGCGAGGTCTTTCCCGTTAAAAATCGGCAAATCTTTGACTCTCTCCAGGAGCCCGTCTGTATAGATACTACTCGAGTAGTCTTTGAGAGTTACGGTATACTTCAACTTTGAGAGACTGAAGAACGCATATTGATTGTCACGAAGAAACGATTTGTGCAAGGCTGCCGCCACAGACGCGGGTCCCGTAAGCGCGAAGTAGCGGCCGCTCAGAGTAGGGTCTTTGTTAAATGCACCATTCGCGGCGTCGCCGTTCGCATAATGAATAAATTGACCTTCAACTTGTCGGATGTCTTGAGCGACGGAAACCATGTTGGGGACGTTGTACAGCTTGTTGTCTAAGCGGGGGATGATGGTCAGTCGCCATCTATGGTGTTTCACGGCGAACAGACCAATTTCGACAGTATGAAATTTCTCGAAGTCAATAACGATCCAACGATCTGCTTTCTTCAGAGCTGCATCAACCTGTGAAGAGTCAAGGGCAGGCCAGTAACTGTTCTATGAACACGTACTGAGTTAATGTCTATTCCGGTTACTTGGGCCATATTTAAGCTGTAGCCAAGACGATCGACAGCAGGAAATGTTGGAGGAGACATGGTGGAGACTCTTGGAGGGCAAGATCGCAGGCAAGAAATGCGGCTGGAAAACAGATGAGAGTTGGATTGGTGCTTAAGTAGGAATGGGTGCAGAAGATCCTGGTGCGGCCCATCGATATTTCGGTTGATCACAAGCATTCAGTCCGCAAAAAAATGTACGTCATGAGTTATCGAGCAGGACATGAACATACGTGAGGCTGTGTGGGCTGGCATATGGAATGGAAGATCGAAGTGACAGGGGCAGCTTGGGGCACCAACGTAATGCTCCATTTGTAAGACTAGACTTCTCCCTCCGCCGTCAAGGAAAGGGAGCTTTCTCGCTTCGGATCCGAGACAGTCACACTTATGTTGAGTAAGTATGATCCAATCATGACCGCCTCAGTCTGCGCAGGCTAGTGTCAACGAGATAATTATAAGATGGGGCCCCGGATGCCAAAAGGCTGTAACTTAACGTATCAATGATGGATGTCATAATATTGAAAGTTCGGACTTGCAAGCTGGTTCGTCGGATCTACTGATCCTGTGGCACTCGCATGAAGGAATGGAAGATCAGGGTTTCTCGGTCTAACATGACATTTGGTCATCATACATACTGTCATTCGTTCTATTTCCGACTAGCCACACCCATCAGCAAACTACAACTTTCTCCACAGAAGGTACAGGATTTGCGTTCTCACGACAGTCAGCCACAGACTCCACAGCTCCGCCAATATCACAGCAACTCGTGGCCACAAAGCATGCATTGTCTCCAGTCACTCACAGTTCCACAGTACAGCTGCGAGACTTCGCAGCAACTTGCAGTTGAAAATCTATTAGCAGTGGTATCACCTTAAAGTCTACACTAGTTAGTGCTGCCGTGGTCCGGTCCAGAACCATGGTTCGAACCGGACTTTGGTCCGGTTCTTGTGTGGTTCGGTCCACGGTCCAGGTGTCAGCCAGAACCGGACCATAGTACGGTTCTCGGTTCTGCATTAGCCAAACGGTTCTATGTTGGTTCGAACGCGTCCCGAACCGTCCCGAACCTCGAACCGATTTTATTTTCGAACTTGAGATATTTACGATTGACTATGGTTTTTCAGGTTCCGAAAACGGAAATGCATTGTCGGGACATTTATGCCAAGAAGCTGGCCTTGAAGATCTACTGTCCACTGGTACCAATATTGTGAGTGTCAACGCCTCACCCACCCTCTCTCTCACTGACAACGCTCTTTGCTCAGTGTCAAGTCATTTTTGGAAGTACGTGGATTGTTTGTGAACATGCTCAGTGGTTAGTATAACATTAACATTGCAGGTTGATGCTACACGATGATGTCACAACGAGTTCGGGGGTCGGTCATGTCAATGAACTCCCACCTAGGTTTTTGACAGCATAGAAGCCGTTTCGTGTTCGTTATCGGTATTTCTATCACTTAGTTCTTGTCCTGATCTTGTGCTCTCAGTCCTCCCAAATGGGTGGTGCCCACCCTCATTCCTCTGCAAGCACACTCCTCATTCGCCTTTCCTTGCTCCTCCACTTTCGACGCGACAATGTTAAAGCGACCGACCGTCCGCAACCCTCAACGTCTTTGAGGTTACACCTACAGGTGCTCTTCGCTCGCCTGTCCTATAGTAGTCAATCATATCAACATGCAAATCATGGCGTGTCTCAGCCTCAAGTTCCTTGTCCGCTATCTGTTTGGATATTGGCTACGACTGGTAGTACTGCCCAACCGCCAGTCTCAGTCTCTCCGCAGCACCAACCCTCCAAGATGGTGAGACAGAAGAGTGGGCTGAAATCTGGGGCGCCATTACAAAGGGCAAGGTGCGTGTATCCATCGATTGTGACAATTCAGCTCATGGGAAATGGTTTCATAGGCGTTGGTTACACTTTCTGGTATGCGGGGACACTTATCCAGGTCCGTTTCCTCCATGTTCTTCGTTACTTAACACCAATTTGACCTAATACATCCATCCAGCGAAAATGTGACCTTTCGCTCCTCCCTCCCACCGACAAAGTTTCCTGATATCACTCTCTCATCTCTTCCACCGCTCCCTTCAATCCCACCCGACTCTACATACCCCTCATATGCAGTCCCAGCACACAGCACCTCCCTCCAATCCAAGTCCGTCCACCAAAGCCACCCCTACCCCCATGACCCATACACGCCACCCAACCTTCACCCAACCTTCCCGCCTCGCCATGCCTTTCGCTTCTCTATTCGGCGGCAAGCCCATGACTACACCCACAACAATCGTTGCTACCCTCGGCTGATGTCCCAGCGATGATTATAGAGCGTAGAGGTCCTGCTGGGAAGAAGAAACTTCATGATATCGGCGCAAGCCCGAGTAAACATGTCTCTAGCAGATGTCAAGCTCCACCTCCCAAATCTTCAGCAGCTCATCCTGCACGGGTGAACAAGTCAACGGCTGAACCCTCCCCCTCCTACGCAGCTGTTCCAGAGACTTTGTAAATGATTTTTCGCCCCTACTAAAATTTTCGGGTTCGGTTCGAGTTCGGACCGGAAAAAAACCGAACCGGACCTCAGAGAACGGTTCTCTGTAGTCCGGTTCTGGGTTCGAAGATTTTGTAGAACCGAACCATGGTCCAGTTCTTGGTTCTCGTCCAGGATCCTCTGAACCGGACCGAACCGGACCACGGCAGCACTAACACTAGTAAGATACACATTTGACTTGAGTAGTCTCGAGCTCGATGATTGAACTTAAAATAGCATGGCACGGCAAAAACTTAAGAACGGTCTCTGAGATACTGACTGTCAAACTCATTCATAAGGGGTATAGTACAACATATACTATGTACTGGTGTATTCATGTGAGGGAAAATGACGCATAGTATAAACGATTCGAAGTTGAATATTGTAATGATGCGAAAAGAATTCGAAGCACTCGGATCAATCAAGCTGGATGGTGAGTTGCCGGCCGCACTCTGTAACTTCTACTGAGATAGGATCAGCCTCCTCATGACACCGCGTCGTCTCGTCTCGTGAGCTTACCGGGTTGCAGATGACTTCCAGGTGTTCGAGTCAAAGAAGAAATATGAGTCCACCCGTTTTCCTTGAACATAACTCTCATGCACCCCAATCCCATATCTGTGTCGTCCAACCTCTTCTCCGCCTCTTCGGCACGGAATCTCAGCAGGCTTGCCAACATCTCATTCTCCCGCATTACACAATCCGCCAATGCCTTCTGTGCTTGATAAACGTCGCATTTGGCCCTCACAAGATCCATCACAAGATTGGCCTCAGAGGCAGTTGGGTCCTGTATGGACTGTTGAAAGGTAAGGCGCATTGTGAAGGGGTGAGCGTCGAGATTGACATCACCATAGAATTTACAATATGAAGAATTTCATATAGGTCCGACGGTCCTTTGCGATGATGTGGATCAGGGGATTTTTCGCCAATCCCTGATGCGCGTGCTGACAGAGATTGCAGATTTGTTATGTTCATTATGTAGTGTGGGGTGGTGTGCGTTGGAGAGGTCAGTACGGAAAATGCCAGAAGATTGAAAGCTTACTTACATCATACTAGCATATGTCTTGCTGCTCGCTCTCATGTATCACTGTCCGTCATGTGGAAAAGCCTTTCAGGACCACACATCTATTGCTCGTCATATGAGCCAACCTCGGTCTGGATGCAATACCTGGCTGGAAGATATTATCAAGCTTGACTCCATCATCCTGCCGCATGATTTCACGCACTCAGCAGATGTCGAACCTCGTGTTTCTCAAGAACCAGAATTCGGAAGCGAGACAATGCTGGATGACTTTGGTGACATTAGTGGTGAAGAAGTGAATATCGCGGGAGCGCACAGTGGAACTCAGGACGAGGGCGGTGAAGTTACCGACTACTTTCCCGACCCCCCGCTTGCCTATGAGGATGGCTACACCTTTTTGAGCCTATTTGAGACTGACAAAAATAGTATATATCGCAAAACCAACCTTTACTATCCATTTAGCAGTCGGGCAGATTGGCGAGTTGCAGCGTGGCTGCTTAGTTCAGGCCTGAGCATGGGGAAGATTGATTCCTTCCTATCGCTTGAAATGGTGAGTGTTCGAACCTTTCAAACTCGCTGCCATCCCTTGACTTTCGGGATTTTTAGATCAAAGATTTACCGTTGTCGTTCTGCTCAGCCAGAGAATTACGGGGTCGAGCTGAGATGCTCCCCAGCGGTCCACGTTGGATGTCCCAAATAATTCCAACATCGCACCCTACAAAGTCGCCCGTGGTTTTGTATTGGCGTGACCCTATAGAGTGCATCGCCAGCATCTTCAATCACCCCTTATTTCACGGTCGTTTGGACTTGACACCTCGCAAGGTGTACTCCACTGCAGAGAGACTGTCTCGTGTATACACTGAATGGATGACGGGCGATGACGCCTGGGACATGCAGGTATGTAGCAAGTCGAATCTCGATGTCTCCAGCTCATTTATATTTGAAGTCGGCGATACCTAGCGGCGCAACCCTCCTCGGCACCATCCTATCCTCCGACAAGACAAACATCACCGCATTAACAGGCGATCGCATTGCTCATCCGCTTCTAATTAGCCTTGCAAACATACATGCCAGTACACGACTCAAGTCTTCATCGAGCTCTTTTGTTCTCACTGCCCTACTTCCGGTCCCAAAGTTCGTGCATAAGAAGAAGCGGATGAAGGGTGTGTTGGAGGACCGCCTTATACATCAATGTCTAGATATCGTCCTCGAACCTCTGAAACAGGCCGCTCGCAATGGTATCATGTTGTCGGACCCCAGTGGACACAGCCGTTATTGCTTCACCCCGCTTGCAAGTTACATCGCCGACACCCCCGAAGCCATGATGCTGGCCACTGTTGGTGGAAAGACGTCACCAGTGACCATGGCGATGTACAAGCAGTTCGGGGATGACTTCCAGCATGAACCCCGAACGAAATCAACAACTCTTGCGCACTGATCCTCTTGATATTGAAGCTTTCTTCCGTGAAGCCCAGAAGTTCCGTCTAAACGGCGTCGCTGAACCATTCTGGCGGGACTGGATACTTGCGGAACCCTCCCATTTTCTTACACCGGAACACCTCCACCACATTCACAAGGAATTCTGGGATCACGATGCACAATGGCTCATTTGCATTGTTGGAGAGTCCGAGATCGATTTCCGGTTTTCCATCTCGCAGCCCGTCACCGGTTATCATCACTTTCATGCAGGCATTTCAAGGCTCAAACAAGTCACCGGTCGCTGCCAACGAGATATTCAACGATATATCATTGCACTATGCGCGGACGCAGCACCTCCTGGTATAATCACTGCCATACGCGCACTCATGCAGTTCCGCTATCTCGTGCAGTCGCCGCGCATTAATGGTGACGATCTTGAGCGCATCTCAAGGGCATTGGATGAGTTCCATGCCAACAAGGATGCAATTATTGACGCCGGAGCTCGCCGAGGGAAGGGCAATAGACCCATCACCAACTGGTATATACCCAAGTTGGAGCTAATGCAAAACATCGTTCCGAGCATTCGAAACTCTGGCGTCACAATGCAATGGTCTGCGGATGTCACGGAACATGCACATATCAGCGAAATCAAAGACCCTGCGAGGGCCAGCAATAACAACAACTACGATCCCCAGATATGCCGACACCTGGACCGCGCTGAAAAGTGTCGTCGCTTTGAGCTCGCTACCAGCCTTTTAGATTCGACTACGAAGGAGCCAGAGGACTTAGACGCTGACGCTGACGTTGACGCTGACGTTGACGCTGACGTTGACGCTGACGTTGACGCTGACGTTGACGCTGATGTTGACGCTGATGTTGACGTTGACGCTCAAGATATTCCCATTGAACTTTCCGCGACACAGCAACACCCAGGTCGTCCAGTCACAAACTATTTTGCCATCGCTAGGGCACTCCAGTTCAGGGACGCGGCTTTAGTGCCCATTCCATTACGCTCATTTGCCATTGGGCACACTGCCTTTCATGTCGGATATGATCCCTCCATCAGGAGTATCTTTGTCGATGAAGTCGCCATCAAATTTTCCCTCCCAGATCTACGGCCAGCTATCGCTGACTTCCTTCAGCGTGAGGCAACTTACGGACCCCAGCATGTCCACGCGATAGGCGGTCCAAGAAGGGCTGGGCCTATGACTGTCCTTCCATTTGACAAAGTTTCGCTCTGGTACAAAATCCGTTTGCAAGAGACGAACTTTCACGATGGTTGCACCATCAGACCGGCTCAGACATTGAATTGCGCTCCACCTAGTGACCCCTGGATTCTAGGCCGTTATGACACGGCTATCATTGAGACTACTGCAGGTTCCTCATGGCCTAGTGGTCGACTTTCAGGTATGTTTTTGTCTTGTGTGGTGTTACCCATATCCTAGCCTAAACTACTACCCACCTGTAGGTCACACTGTTGCTCAGATCAGACTCATCATGCGGCCTGTTGGTAAGAGCGGCACACGCTGGTCATGGATGGATTGTTTTCTCACTTATGTGCAACGCTTTGACATCTCGCATGATCGCGATCCAATTACACAGCTGCACCTGCTCAAACGAGCAAAACGTTCAAACGGAGGTCGGATGGGGGACATTGTACCAGTCTCTCAACTCCGGGCGCCTATCAACCTGATCCCTCGCTTTGGAGCAACTGCGGATAAACATCTAACCACCTACAACAGTATGGAGCATGCCACGGAGTTTTGGTTGAATGAATATTAATATTGGGAAAAAAACACTTTCTTCGCGCTATCAGGATAGTATTTGATTCATGCTGAGATTAGTTTGTGTGCCATCATTATTGGCTTAGTTACTTCCATTTGTATCCTAGTACCGTTGTTTCTCCCATGCTTTGTTCTTTGTGCCTGTCAAAATGCCAGCTGCGCGACATTGCCGAACAATTGACCTAGGGATGAAGCTGTCATCCTTCCTTTCAGCTCCCCCGCTCCATGACACAGACGCTATGGATAAATTCACCGATTTGGAACTCAACCGTTTGATACTCCAAGAACCCCCGCTCGCCAGAAAGGACAAGGACAAGCTCGGCTACATCTTGTCCCTGATTTTCCAGTCGTGCACGGTTGAAGTTCCCAACGCGAAAGATCTTGCTATTCCGTTGAGGAAATTACCTTCCAATGCCGGGCTCGATCACCTAGAAACCTTCACTCTGAAGCCAGGTGGAGATCCGATGGTGCACCTGTATGATAGCGCAAAACGTCAATGGAATTGGCCACTTTCAAAACAGCGTAAACGTGAAAAAAGCGACTTGGTTCAGGGAGGAGGGAGTAGCATGGGTGAGAAGTCAGGAGATTGGGTATTGATCGATGAAGCAACCCAATCTCAGTTGTCCTCTGGGAGTCTAGGTGTCCCATCCACCAGTGAACTTACCGCGAGCAAGTTGCCATTCGCCGATGGGGACCTATTCGCTGATGAGGGGCCAGAAGTTGGAGAGGAGTCAGAGGTTGAGGAGGGGTCGGAAGTTGGGGAAATGGAGGAGGACTCACTCGAAGCGCCCTCGATTAAAGCCGAGGATCCATCAACAACGGAACAAATTTTCTCGTCGTTCTTTAACATCATTTCTGTTGCTCTCATCGCATCGCAGCCTAAACTCGCTCGGGCACACGACTTATCACGCACCTGGAGTGCAGCAAACTCATCTCGCCCAGTACCCGGTGAAGAAATTCCACGGAAACCAGATCTTACCTTGCTGGATGATGTTGAGGCTAGGTGGGGATACGATCAAAGCGGTATGCGAGCTGACATCCAGCACATACCAACCTTCAAGCACCCTTGCGAAGACTCTCGACACCAAAGCTTACCTTCTTCTGAAGCACCAACCCTGGAGACGGTTCGCATTATTGATATCGGTGTGCAATAGCTATCGCGATCTTCGCGTTCACGTGTACGACCATTCGGGGGGTGTCGTGAGCCCTTGCACTAGCATCCAAAAGGAGCCTAACAAATTCTTGCGCATCTTGTCGTGCATCGTCTTCGGCAATCTAACATGCATCGGGTATGACCCCACTATCACCATCTTCGCGCATACGCTCCAGCAGACACTGAGATCACACTCTAATTCCCCCTCCCCCCCCCAGATCGAAAGTTCCTCTGACACACCCTCCCACCCCCCGCGAGATCGAGAGCACGCCCTATAACGAGATTGAGAGCGCACCCTCCTGCAACGAGATTGAGAGCGCATCCTCCTGCAACGAGATCGAGAGCACATCTTCTCAGATCGGCAACCCCCTCTCTGAGGAGGGCACAGAGCGCGCTGAGGGTGACTCCGCTGAAGACGACTTCGTCGTGGAGCTCCCTATAGAAATCCCTCAAGATCCTACAGTCCACGAACCTCTACCACGGCCGATCGGAAAAATACGTGTCAAGGACCACTACTACGATATCTTGGAAATTCTTTTTTCCAGACAGGGTCTTGTGGGTCGCGGCACCGTTTGCTATCTGGCCAGGAAGGACGGGGAGGAGTTTATTATCAAGGATTACTGGGCCATGGGGGGAGATGAAGAAGCCTTGAATGAGATCCACATGATGGAGAAGATGAGCGGTGTCCTGCGGTGTCCCCAAGCTTGTCGAATATTGGCTTGTCGAGTCCGAGCCCAACAAGGTTGATCAAACGCAGAATTATCGGTTCAAGTCCGTGCGAAGCCTGAAAGGCACATTCCGTACTCATGTTCGCGTTGTCTTGAAGCCCCGCGCGCGAACCTTTGCATAAATTCCGCACAAAGTTAGAGTTGTTGACGTCGATACGAGATATTGTGCAGAGTACGTACCATACATTGCAATTTAAAGCTTTTGCTGACTTACCATTAGTTCAGAAGGAAGCGGTGGAACAGCGCAAGGTCCTCCACCGTGATTGCAGTCTGAACAACTCCATGATTGAGGACGATGGTAACGGCTCCCAAGGAATGCTGATAGATTGGGAGTTTGCGGTGAAAATCGCCAAAAATGAGACCTACACTGTTGGGGGCACCGTAAGCGTTTTTAATTCGTAGAAGGGTCGGTACTAATGAAGCGCGTTAAGGGCACATTACCTTTCATGTCCCGAGCACTTCTCTTCCAGCTTCACCTCAAGAGTCCAGGTGACATGGTGGCGCACAAGGGAGCCTCGAGTTCGAAACCATACCCAGCCCCCCTGATCAAGCACAGCTACCAGGATGACCTCGAGTCCGTGTTCTACGTGTTCATCTGGATTTTGATCGAATTTAGAGGTCCCCTTGGCATGAAGCGCATTCTGGACAAGAGTTGCACTTGGATACCGCATGAATGGTCCGCGTCCAAGTTCAAGGCGTGCTGTGATAGTAAAACATCGTTCTTTTTTACGAAGAACACTACTGCCAAGGAACTCACCAACCAGATCCACCCGTACTTCAAAAACCTCCTTCCCGTTGCATTGGAGTGGCATCATCTGATAAGAGACCCGAAGAACGTAGGTTTCGACGACATGATTTCGATGTTGAATAGACATATCGCGACATTTCCAACCAACGAGTTGTCGCCTCAGCTCCTGGTCTCAACGTGGTTGCTCAAGGCACTCAACAAGGCTGACTCGGAGGCTTCAAGCAGTGGCGAGGAAGGGGAATCTGAATCACGGTTAGTTGCTGAGCCCATGGTGCGCAACAAAAACAAACGGGTTATTGATTATCAATGGACGATGGAAGCTGTGCCCAAGCCGAAAAGGAGCAAGACTGGATAGGGACTCGCACACATATACATGTATCATTTACATTTACATTGGTCATTCGAGTCACGTGATATAACATGCACTTCCGAAAAACGTAGCACTGACTCATTGATATGAATTCTTACCTCTACTATTACTCAAACTTCGACCGGCGAAATCTTTTAATCATGCCCTGCGGGTCAGCGCTTCAGCCCTTGACACACATTTCCACACTGCTACCCACGAGCCTGTCAGTCGACTCCGAGTCATACTTCCAAAAAGCGCTTGTGATGCTCCTTCGTCAACAGACTATTAAAAGCCTTCAAGGCAAGTGTCCGGTCCACAATTACTGCACGCTATCATCATTCCTTCTGGTGTCAGCTCCAGTCATGCCTTCTCAATCTCAGAATCACGCTCGCGCTAGCCCTAAGAAGAAGACAAAGCGTAAAGCTATCGACTCCGATGGGCAGCGTGTTTCAACAAAGAGAACGCGGGCTGGGGCTGAGGCACCCCTTGTGTTGCAGCCGACTTCTGATGTCGCCAACTCTCAGGCTGTGCCCCCTCGACGTTCCGGACGTCATGGTGCAGGACAAGGAGGCAGAGCCAGTCAACTAGAGATAATCGGTAATCTCTTGGGTGCCTCGACATGAACCAGTCGACCCAAAGGCTCCACCTCTCTTGACTCGGATGTTCCTAACAACCCGCTTGCTCCGGAGCCGCCTCGTAAGGGTCGTGGAAGCCACTCAAAGGTAGGTTTTCTTATATACTTAAAGTCGCAGTGACAGGCTTATAACGCTGGATATATATTCAGAAGCCCCCCCCCCCGCCATACAGTGCCTCCAAGATGACGGATTCTGCAGCTTCTGGACCTCGGGCCAAAAAAACAAAGGCAACGAAGAATGCTGCTCCCCCTGCCTTAGATTTTGAGGCCCCGAACCTCCAGCCCAGGCTTGTGCACCGCGAAGTGGGCGCACGATTTGGATTTGCTCAGCATATCGTTCCCCCTGGCACAGAGCCTGACCTTCAAGCACTTAACAATTCTTATGTGGCTGCGGCCAGGGAGAAGCAGACTTCTTCAGCAACTTTAGGTACCACTGGACATCTTCCCATTGCTGTCGTCACCTCTGAAAACCAGCATTCGGTGGTACCTTCAAATCGCACATTACCTGCACATCAATCCTATGCTGACTCAGACTTGTATCAGAACCTCGACCCTGCCCTTCGACCAGTCAATGATGAACGTTTCAATCAGTATGAACCGCAAGACACAAGATCTGACAGTTCGGGAACATCTAGCGAAGGCGGTGATGGAAGTGCTAGCGATGAAGAGGCAGATCACACAGATGACAATGTTGGCTGGGGGGCAGCACATGGGCGCATGACTGCACATCCTGGTAAGCTGTTAGTTATCACCGTTGTGAACACACTAAGAGAGTGACAGGATTCTCGAAGGAAGATTTACCATCCCAACCCCGCGTTGCCCTCGCGCTTCCAACCGACTTCGAATTTCAACATTCCCACGATGAAGGTGACAATGATGCGGAGAGATCTTTGGTAGCAAATAATAGCTCCAGCGATGATGATACTGTGACCCAGGTATAGTTTATATAATTTCCTGAAGTCCGCTAATTTTTTCTTTCCTACAGCCGGCTGATCCCCAACCAGATGACGTGTTACAACTTCACCACAAGAAAAATGGACGCCCTCGCCTTCCTGATCCTCAATTTCTCGAACTCTTACATCACACCGAGACAAAGAAACCCAACCACAAGTCAAGCAACACACAAGCCAAGACTGCATTGGCGAAATCTGACGAACCAGGCGAAGGACCTAAAGCTACTCAACTGGGCTGGTATGGTCCTCATTGGAAGAGCTTCCTCGAGGATACGAAGGGCGAGTGCCACATCCAACACGCGATCGAGAACCTATTCCCGAAGCTGGTCAAAGACTTGACAGGTTCTGTCAACGAGGTACTCATGGCCTCACTTGTCGAATGGCTCGAAAGTGGTCAGCACGTCGAAGAGGGTACGTCTTTTTGTGTTTGCTCAAGACATTACTCAAATGTCTACCAGGTATCTGGCCTGATCACAAGCACGATATGGCCAAGCTGGTATGTATTTTTGTCGTTGCGTGTCCGATCACTAATGCGCTGTTATTTTAGCTGTATGAGGATTTATCAACCTGGCGCTCAGACCTCAAGAAGATTGTGATTAACATTGTGCCTTCTATGTACAATCTTATCCCCCCACCCCACATCCCCCCCCAACAACGTGCCGCCTGGGTCACAGCTGCCGCTGGGGAGTTGCTGGAGGATGCTAAGTTTCTGCGCAATGGTCTAGATGACCTCGGCAAAACCCAAAACGCCGCTCATCCCGCGCTTCGCGAGGCCGTTATTTCTTTCTTTTACACATCATCTTACCGTGTCGCTCGCAGGAGGCCTGAAATCTTCCGGACACAGTTACCACTCGAGTGCTTGGCATTAGTTTGCACCGCGGTATGTTTTCTGCGCTTCTATCTTACTAACAATCTACTGACATCATTTCTGTAGGTTAATTGTGTCCTGGACAGCCTTGCTAAGAACGGCAGCGGAAAATCATTTCCGAAGTTTACCGCGAAGGAATACGGTTCGTTGTATAGCCTTACGGTCACTAAGCTGCAGGGGATCTTGGAACATTCTTACCATGGACCGAAGCTAGTGCAACAGCTCCGTTCCTGGGCTCGAGCTGGATGGCAAGGGCTTTTATTTCGTGATGTTTTGCATACTGACGAAGTTCGCACAGGGCGGAATCCTACAAGGTGGATGGCGGCTTCAATGATGCCGCGAAGCATTCGCATTTGAAATTTGTCCTTGATTGAGGTCTTAGCGCTATTCCCCCGCACTGATTCTATCTCGAGCATCATTCCTGCTAGTGTACAATGTATCGCGTTTTCCGCCGCCGTGTTTGCTATCTGATTGAATACCATCAAAGTTTGTTGATCATTGTGCTTATCTGTACACGTGTGGACTGGTTGGACAGTGAGCAGCGGTAGTACAATGGTGCTTATCTGTACACGTGTGGACCAGTTGGACAGTGAGCAGCAGTAGTACAATGATATATTATTGACAATCTATGTACAATGAGCCTTCTCTGTGAGTCTGTAAGTTGTCTGTACGAAAATTTACAGAGTGATGTGGTACTGTAGTGAACTGTACAGAAGGGACCAAGCTGTATCGCTTGGGCTCTGTACAGAGCCCAGTAGTTTGCTGATGTTGGTGATCTTCAAAAGGGTGAAAAGTGCGTGCCTTTCTCTACAAATTGTTCTTTTACTCATTATGATACAGATACCTGAATATGGATTATATCGTGTTTTCGGCACTCGCAAAGTTACCTCGTCTCACCAATGTCAATCTTTCGTACAACATTGCCTGTCAATGGCACAAGAAGCTCAAGGACCACATTCCTGGAATGCCCCTCAAGCTCCAACCTGGCAAGCAGGCAGACCCACTCTCACAGATATCCAGTGCATCTGCACAGAAGAAGTTCAACTTCTTCATCCCTAAATTCCATCTCGCAGCTCATATCAAGGCCTGTCAGACTAAATTTTCCTTCAACTGGACTCCAGGTGTCGGTCGAACTGATGGGGAAGCGCCCGAACGCGGATGGGCCAATATCAACCGTGTGGCTACAAGTACCAAGGAAATGGGTCCTGGTGCCCGCCGAGAGATTCTGGATGACTTCTTTGGAGATTCGAATTGGAAAAAAACCACTGTGCTAGGTTCGTAGTTTTCTTCTTCTTTTACAATCGTGTTTGCTGCTGAGGACTGTAATCAGGCAGGATCATGTCACGTAAACTTAGTGAAGCGCTCAAGGCAGCAGAAGATCACAAGCTTGCGTTTGACAAGCTCGAGGGCTCTATCAAGAGTCGGACTTAGGCGTCTCATCACTAGCAACATGGAAAGCCGAGATAAAATCTTGGGAGACCGACCACACCAACCCAAACCCTTTTGAACGCCGAGTCGACAGTGAGTCATACCTTCAATTATTTGATTGATGCTGAACTCCTTGCAGCTATGACACTTGCAGCTGTATGCCTCGAACTCACACAACAGGATGCCAGAGAGTTAGAGGAAGGGTCCACAATTTCCCTTCATGCGGAGCTATCTTGTAGCATGCTTATTAGTACAGGCATCGATCTAGAACATGCGCAGTAAGGACGCCATAGCAATGTGTTGAATTCGTACTGATCTATTTCCAGGCGTCGTTTATGTGCAGATGCTGCATCGCTGGGTCCACATGCAACAGACACGCAACTCACAAAGATTCTCACCCGTAGCAGTGCACTGCAGCGCCGCATTGATGTTTGGACCAGCATTCAAACTTTATATATGCCCTCCGTCGCCAACTTACGTGCAACTGGCCACATACTTCAGTCATAACCCTATGTACAAGTGGTGCCCCGGATGTGCCAAATGGCTGTAGAATGTGTACCAACCAGCACCGGCCTGTACATGCACATTGGTGCCGGCCAAGTGTGTGAGAGTGGTACTGGCCAACCACTCAGGTGAGGCTGTCTATATATGTGGGTACTGGCTGACCACTGCCTATACATGTACATTGGTGCTGGCCAGAGGTGTGAGAGTGGTACTGGCCAACCACTAGGTGAGGCTGTCTATACATGTGGGTACTGGCTGACCACTGCTTGTACATGTACATTGGTGCAGGCCAGAGGTGTGGGGGTGGTACTGGCCGACCTCTGCTTGTACATGCACATTGGTGCTAGCCAGAGCTGTGGGGATGGTACTGGCCGACCTCTGCTTGTCCATGCACATTGGTGCTGGCCAGAGCTGTGGGGATGGTACTGGCCGACCTCTGCTTATACATGCACATTGGTGCTGGCCAGAGGTGTGGGGATGGTACTGGCCGACCACCCAAGTGAGGCTCCCTACACACATACATCAGTACCAGCCAACAACTTAGGGCATCAGCAAAAACCTACACATTGTTGAATAACTGTATAATACTTGGCCAAGTCTTTCCATGACTTGCACTTCTAAGATACTCAAGTCCAGCAGGATATTTGACTTATGCAAGTTGATCAGTGTCAGTAGATAATGTAAGTATACAAATATATATAAGTGTTCATGTCTTATGTGATGTTGAGCATCATGGTCAAGAACCCAAGTATCTAAAACAACTCAAGAATGATAAGGAAAGTGTGGGTTTCCTCATGGTATTGATGAGAGAGCCGGCCGGTGCATGTCCAGGCCATGTACAGAAAGGCAGGCCGACACTTCAGGCATTGATAACAGAGCCGGCCGGATCAGGACCATGGTGTGTACAAGAAGGCAGGCCGACACATCAGGCATTGATAACAGAGTCGGCCGGATCAGGACCATGGTGTGTACAAGAAGGCAGGCCGACACATCAGGCATTGATAACAGAGTCGGCCGGATCAGGACCAAGGTGCGTACAGGCAGGCAGGCCGACACTTCAGACATTGATAACAGAGTCGGCCGGATCAGGATCATGTGGTGTACAAGCAGGCAGGCCGATACTTCAGACATTGATACCAGAGCCAGCCGAGCCATCTCCAGGCTAATACCTTAGACAAAGTATTATCAAGAAAGATGTTGATTTTAGTACTATCACTTGAGAGTTAGTCATTCAAATTGTACTATCTGCAAGTATAAATGGGCCAGCTCTAGAGTATGAGGTATATGCAGTGTTCCTGACCACCATAACTATCATATATTGGCTAGATAAGTCTTTGATATTATAATAGCCAAGACTGTTAAGTGACTACAATCATCTTGTCTTTGAATGAATTTTCAGCATCCAATGCAAATCTTCCCCACAAGAGCACCTGTCAATGTGCATAAGCTTGATGACCAGGCTTTGTAGCTTGTCGGTATCTTTGGTCCCATTCTTCCATCCTGTATTTAAACCAACTCACTGTCCAACCCATTTCGTGTTGGACCAATCTCAACTCCTCCTCCCACCTTTGCCATCTAGCCTTAGCTTTCAACCAATTTACCCTGTAGACTAATACCTGTCACTGCAGAAAATAGGCATATTAGATATGACTTACATTCATCCATCCAAACATCTTCCTGCGAATCATGACCATTATTGACTAGCCAAAACCAAGCCAGTCTGTCTGATCCCTGTCCATATCTGTTCTCTTCCGTCACTTCCTTGTCCACACTGAGCTGGTGTGGCTGAATGTCTTGATAAATCGTCCTCAGAGTATCTTCATCAGCCCCTAGTCTCTGCATTGAACCCCTTTCCCTTTGATACCTTCGGACACACTTCTCTATTTTGATACGGCATCGTAGAGCCTCCTGCTTTGACCTGGTTCCTGTCCATGTGGAATCTGCACTTCGGAAATGTTGACGGTAAATTATCGCTTTATGACCGAGAGCCTGCCGTAACTTTTCCAAGCAATCATTTGCTTGACCCTTTCGTAACTCCAGTTCTTCAGCTTGCAGAGTGTGCAAGCCCAGGGCTAAAGCCTCATTTCGGAGCACTGAAGATGGCATCCAAATGCCCATGGCTTCTGCAGGAACTTCCTCATCAATCTCTTCCAACACATCTTCAATATCTGCAGCCTCGCGTACTTCCTCCACCACATCTGTAGTGCAAAATCTGATGTCATCCATGTGCTCAGTACCCCCATGGACTTCAATGCCCTCTGTCATAGCATCAGCAATTTCATGAAATTTCGAAATACGTGCAGCCAGTTTTTGTCGTTTCACTTGAACTGCAGCCTTTTGAACTGCAGATGCATCTTTGGGAAGCTGCCGAATAGCTACCCTGAGTGCATCCCTAGATAGTAATTAGAAATACATCACCACCATCAATATATATGATGAAACAACATACTGTGAATCCTCTATATTGATGCCGTCAATGAGCCAAGAAATTGATCCCAACCTCCCTGTATCAGCATATTCTGATTCAGTTAATTTTAGCCGTATTTCTGCCATTGTTGGTGCTTCCAATCACCCAATCAGAATGTACGTCACAGGGAACTGAATAGAAGCTTCGAAGTGCTCACCTTTAGCTATCTTTAGCTGGTAGATGTCGAGATGTTCTCCACGTTCTTCTTTTGCCTTCTCCTCATCTTTTTCCCATGCCCTCACTTTGATGACATCCAAAGATCCTGTAAGCTCTTCAAATGGCACCCTAGTGTCTTCAATGCCCTTGTTGGCCCGTTTGTACTTTCTCAAGAGCGTCTTAACTGCATCAGTGTGAAACTGTGATGTCATTCATTCCAAATATAGGCACTTACCTATTCTGACAAGTTTTTTCCAATTTGAGTTACGCATATGATCATCAAGAATTTCTTGACGGTGTGCTTGGCTCATAGAACGTGCTGTGGGAGATATCTTGTTAAAGGGAGCCCAAAGTGTCTCCAGAATTTCCCCGTCAACTTGCCCAGCTCCTTGAATGAAGTTTAAGCTGTATCTAGCAAAACAGGCAAGTTTATGAGCGCTCAAGTGAAATTTCCCCACTGCAGCCACAATCTCAGTGTTGTCTGGGAGCTCCAATCCAGGGCAGTTGTCAACACGTTGAGCGAAGTTAAGGCTCCACTGGCACCCCCACATCATAGATGATCAGGGAGTTGTCAATGTTGCCAGCAGCATGCTTAATGGCATTGCAAATGGAATAATCTATATTCATATGGCTTGAAGTGATTTTGTCAGCATGTCAAGCCCAAGGCTCGTCTTAACCTAGATTGAGTAAATGAAAGAAAACTTGCCGTTCACCCTTCTGAAAGTCCACTATGCAGTGGGGAACAAAACATCCATGCCGAGCACAAGCAGTGGCTCCGACCCCTGTAGCTCGGAGGTTGCTTCTGTTTGTGTTTGCTGCATTGACTGCCCGATGGTTGCTACACGAGGATCTCTTTCTACAGGTTCAGCCACCACTAACAATGCAAAGCAACTTGATTCACCTCTTTACTCTCCATAGCTGAAGCCAAGTGAGCTTGGTAATCTCCTGCTGTTACCATATAACCTAAACCATCTGAGAGGAAGACGTCAAGCTGAGGCTGTCGCATGTTTCATGTGCTGAGCGGTAAAGTTTCCATCTACCACAAATCTTCTCATAACAAGCCACCTGCAATCAAAAAGTCAGCATCCGCGAGTTATCTGGAACCAACAACTTCTGGCCAATAGAGACAAATGGTCGGCCTTGACTGACTCTGAGCTGCGTACAGAAGGTACCGGCCAGGACCACTGCTGTGCTATGCACTGTGGGTACTGGCCGGAGTCTGGCAGACAAAGCCAGTAGAGACAAATGGTCGGCCGTGACTGACTCTGGGCTATGTACAAGAGGTACCGGCCAGGACTCAGCTGACACATATTACCGGCCAGGACCACTGCTGTGCTATGCACTGTGGGTACTGGCCGGAGTCTGGCAGACAAGGATTGCTGGAATTGACTTGCCTTTCGTACTTCTGCTCCCAAATAAGAGGCATGTTGATTCCTGGCTGCGGACAATGAAGGGCAAAATAGAGCAAAATCTCCTGCACTAGAGGGGTGCTTCCATGTCATGGCCAAATCCAAAACCATTTACGGTTCTTCAAAGTCGCGCCAGAGTCGAGACACTCTCATGAGTTCACGATATCGATCCTACAGATGGGATTTTGCATTCAGTATGAGCTAGAAATTATGGTATTGTCGGTTCTACTCACCGGGACAGCATCTGGAAAAGCATTATTTGTCAGCGTCGGATTTTCTCAAAGAAGGCTCATTGCCGAAGTCTTGCATTCCAAGGCATCAATGAGATAATGATCCAGTACTTCGAAGGTGAACGCAGTCCTAGGGCGCTGTGATACTGGCGGGGAATAGTCCTAGCTTGGAGCAGCTGCAGGTGATGTTCATGGTGTGATCCTGGACACCGACACCACGACCACATTGTGTGTGAACACCCCAGAAGAATGTACAATAATCACAGAAGAATCTTGATCAAGGTGACATTGTCCAACTCCATAGCAAGGGCAAGACTTTCCACCATGGCCCATGTACCATATAAATCCTTGGGCAGAAAGAGTGACGTCTTCAAAGCACTTGCCATTCCAAAATTGGATTTTGTGGAAAGGCAATGACTGATGTGATTTGAGGAGACAAGGGCGACACCAGCGTGTGGTCGCCAGTGCAAGTTGTGCAACGGAAGGAATTATCTTCACATTGGCAAGTCGCGCAGATGCCTGCGGTGGCAAATTTCTCTGAGTCCAAGATGACATCTAGATACACATCTCGGTGAGCGAGATACTCTGATATGAAGTCATTTTGTGTCTATGCCATTGATGAGAAACAATTAACTAGTAAGCCAAGGCCTGTTAGACATACCTTTGTTTTTCTCCCTTGCTCAGCAGCCTCTTCGTCAATAACAAAGTCACCACATTTCCTGATTTAAATCCTCTTCTTGGATGTCTGGTGATTCGTGTGTACTTCTTTAACTCGTTTTCTTGGGCTGGTAGTAGGCTCTGGCGAAGTTTGATACACCGATCACACAAGACTCAACCCAAGAGGGATTTCCCCTCTTGTCTCTTGTAGGTTCGTGAGCAACATAATCAACATCCGGATCCTTTTTTTTGTGATAACTTTCCTCTATGTTGGAGAATAAGAAATAGCCTTGAGACGCTGCCTTTTTTTGAGGACATAGTGCTTAGACCGAGGAAATATTCCAGTGTATGAGAAGTCAACCGATTTAAAATCACAAGCTTTTCTAATCGGGATATCTAGTTTCGGAAACTACTCCTCGTCCCCGCTCTTATTTGATCTCCGAATGGCTTTTAAACCCCCCTTCTTACCTGCCCCCACTCTATTCAGAAAATCCCGCTGGTTTGGAAACTTTGGTCTCGGTACACCAAGCCATCGTGCACTTTATCCTTGACAAAGTGTGCAATCAAATTCTCTCCCCATCACCCCACCGTGGCACCCCGTGCTCCAGCACCTTCCCTAAAATGTAAACCATAGTGCCAGGCGGATATGCTAGCTCGGCACCCAGATCTGGCAGAGCTAGTACGGCATGATGACCTTTGCCAAGGCTCACCAAAAGGTCATAGAATGAAGGCGATGCTCCAGGGTCTCGGTGATTTGGGGTCTCTCGGTTGACAATAACTTCCAATCCAGAAAACTCCAAGGGCCAAACAACAGGATCTGAGGTACGAACCGTATCCTTCATATTAGCAACAGATTCCACACCGGCCTGATATTGATCTGGCGCAATAAGACTGGTGATAGCGGACCACAAATGTTCAGTTACGGTTATTTCGGACAACCAATCTCGGACTGCAGGTGAAGAAAGGGAGCTTGATTGGTACAAGTCATCCTGAAGCCGCTAGCCCATTTAAGTTAGTTCTGTATCACGGCAAGTATACGAATACAGAGTTACCTCATGGCGTTGCATGAATCCTCCCGGGCATAAAGTCACCCTTCCTACTCCAAATTCTCCCCCGCTTGAAGGCATGACAAATCCTTGAGAACGCCAAGGCTGCTTTGCCTTCTGAGTGGGCTTGGGCAAAGACTGATCTAAGGCAGGTCTCAGCAATTTGATGGACTGGTTGACACGATCCTAATTATAACTTATTAAAAGGACTTAAACTGTAATCAAATCAAATTCATACCATTCTATCAGGCACCATGATTTCTGGCAAATACCAAGCAAGGATCCTTCCATGCCTGTCAACAAATGTTGCCGGCTCTGATATTGAACCAAACGAAGGACAGTGGAAATATTTTGCTAGCTTATGTCTTTGGCTGTCAGCATGCGATGGATGGGACGCCTTGGCACTGTCCGCAAACCGATCTGCGTCCAAATCCGCTCGCACTATGGCAACATGATGAATGACAGACCCCCCAACCATCAAATCAACACTTACGGGGATTAACTACAGCATAGGCTATTATGACCGCAGCCCTGGTAAGTTCAATCTCGGCAATGGCATTCGCCTTGACATCACTACCAGTACTGGACAGACGTATGTCCTGCCACTTGGCCCACAATCTAGTCCTTAAGTTCCAGCTGTCAAGTTTTTCTGGACAGTGACGTGAGATTCCCTTACCTGGCTCTTTGCAGCAAATTGTCATTGATTTTGTCACCTATCAGCAACTCATACGGCGATGAATCACGCAGTAGGTCATCTATAAGCCTACAGAGGCTCTTGGACAGAATTGTCACAGCAGGATCCGCCATTTTTGGGTGGTTGGAGTTTGGAAAATCAGACGAAACAACAGAATGGTAAAATTTTCAACCGCAGGCGGTCTAGAGTCTAGACTATAAATGGTTTTAATTTACAATGTTGGAAGATCCAAATCGGGATAACTTCTAATTTGGATGGCGTCGTAATATAAGATTTGCAAAGACATACCATCCAAGCAGAGGCCTGTATTGTGAAAGAAACAGATGAGAAACAGCAGTCCCAACTTAAGTTACCTTACATCCTTCAAATTCAAGCTCAAGAAATGGCAGTCCAGACATAAAAGCTGGGAGAACCTTTAAATTTGAGCCTTATGCTAACGGCAAGTAATAAACTGGTCTGCCAGTGTTGAATATTGTGTCTTAGGCGCGATATAGCACAGTCGTGCAGGTAAATCCTTGTATCTGAGCTTTCCACCTGGGCTCAGGAAAAGAGCAATCACACTCGAATATGAGGCTTTTGGTAAGGCCCACATATCCGAGCTTTGAGACGCGATTGCTCTTTTCCTCAGCTCAGGCGGAATACCTGAGATACTGGCTGCATGCTACGGGCCTTACCAAAGATGTGATTGCTCTTTTCCTCAGCTCAGGTGGAATACCTGAGATACTGACTGCATGCTATGAGCCTTACCAAGAGCCTTGTATTCAAGTGTATCTACAGTAGAGACAAAATCTCAGGCATGAGCAATCGTGTTTCAAAGCTTGGATATGAGGATTTGTTCTTTTCCTCAGTTCAAGTGAAATACCTTACCTGAGATACCAACTCATATAGACGCAGTTCTCTTTTCCTCAGCCCAGGTGGAATACCTGAGATACCGGCTGCATGCTACAGGCCTATGCTGAGGAAAAGAGCAATCGTGTCTCAAAGCTTGGATATGAGGATTTGCTCTTTTCCTCAGTTCAGGTGGAATACCTGAGATACCGACTCATAGACACGATGAAGAAAAGAGCAATCGCGTCTCAAAGCTTGGATGAGGATTTGCTCTTTTTCCTCAGCTCAGGCGGAATACCTGAGATACCAACTCACATAGATGCAATTGCTCGTTTCCTCAGCCCAGGTGGAATGCCTGAGATACCAGCTGCATGCTAAGGGCCTTACCAAAAGCCTCATCCCTTACTCTGATTGTCTTCTAACCGAATCTAGCAGCAGCCGCATCTATTCCGCCACATTCAAGACCAAAGACAAGCACACTGAGGGTACTCTCAAGCACCCCCTAGTTCAACAATATGCTGCGAAAATTGGCAACATTCTAACTGCAGTATTTAAAAGTCACGTGACTTTTTCACACAGACGGAGCAGGGTGGTGTCTCTATTTGGTTACAAATCGCAACTAAGTTATATTGGCGGTACATCTTTCTGTCTAATTGAAGAAAAAAAACAAAGGTGTGACAAAGCCAATACAAGGCTACCGCAGAGGGGCCCTCTCTGCGGCAGTCTAGTACTGCGTAATACAGTAATAAAAAGTAGAGCGAGAAAAATATAGCAACTAAATAACATAATCTGTGAACCGCGCTGGCAATCAGTATCTGCGAAGCGAATATCAAAAAGGTTACCTTTGAATGTCTGAACAAGCCAAAAGAAACATATCTGTAAGCTGCCATCAGCATTTGGTCAGAGGTAACGATACAAGTTACCTTATGGTGGAGCGGTTGTCATCCCTCCAGAGAAAATACAACACAAGGATGGCGGGAGGAGGCGCACCAATGTGGACACTTAAACCTCCCAAGCGCAATGGTGGTTGAAGGAGGGGGCGCACCCAATGTGGACACTGAATCCTCCCCAAGCCAAGCCCCCAGTACTCAATGATAAAAGAAGGGAGGAGAAGTGCGCCAATGCACACATACATCTCCTCCCAAAGCCAAGCCCCCAGTACTCAATGGTGAAGCAAGGGAGGAGAAGTGCGCCAATGCGCACATACATCTCCTCCCAAAGCCAAGCCCCCAGTACTCAATGCTGAAGCAAGGGAGGAGAAGTGCGCCAATGCACACATACATCTCCTCCCACTCCCAAAGCCAAGCCCCCAGTACTCAAAGCTCAATGATGAAGAAGGCGTTCAGTAAAGAGATGGCTGAAAAGAAAGACATACCTTAGATCTATAGGCGCCTCAATAGTAATACCAAAATAACTAGAAAGAAGGTGTTTAGTGGAGAGACGGTTCAAAAAAGACAGACCTTATATCTGGAGGCACCCCAATAGTGTCCTAAATTGTCTAGAAAGAAGGCGTTCAGTGAAGAGACGGTTGAGAAGAGACTTACCTTAGGTATCCGCAAATCAACCTATGCAACCAAATTAGAAATAGAATTAGAATTGAAAGACGCATACCGTGCAGTAGGGAATGAGTGCTCAGTGAGTTGTTAGCCACTTACACAGCTGCAGTCTGTGTAAGTGGCTAACAGGGTGAGCGGACAGAAGAGATGTGGTTTGAGCGGACAGAAGAGATGTGGTTTGAAATTGAACCGTGTGAAAGTGTTGCGCTGGACTTTATGTTCAACATATTTGATGTTGTTTGTTGCGGCAAATGCCGGCCCAACCACAACATGATCACATGACTGGTTGGTTTGAAAATTCGCAAAGTCCTTTTTGCTCTACCATTGGTAGTACCATTTCTTTTCCTTATCCAATGCCGCCTAAAAGAGCAACACGGCCAAGAAGTCTTGTGGAGGTTCTGCCCGGAAACTTTTGGCACCTGCCGGCTCTCCTCCGGCGCCCGCAGGATCAAAATCGTCCACGCCATCCTTAGAGCCAGAGGACGCTAGGATTCCGGAAGAACACACAGTATAGTAAGTTTTTTTTTGCTTCTTTCTAGTGTTCTGTTGACTGACTGGAGGTCAGTGGTGTTTGATCTGTCTTGATGGCGCGGAAGGTGACGTTGTACTCTTTGAATGCAACGCCTGCCCCCGCGTCATGTGCAGGAAATGCATTGAGGTGCCCAAGGCGCACGTCGATGGCCGTCCAACATCCGGACGTTAATATTTTTATGTCTTTCTTGTCACTCATTGCGGACGGTTAAGGAGCCCGCGCCATATTTTGTGAGTCTTCTTTTTCTTATTCAAATGTTCTATTGATTGACTACTAACTTTGTTCAGGGCTTCTACCGTAACGTTTTGCCAGAGGAAGGAGGAACGCCTCTACTCCCAGGCTTCCTACAGCTCAACGGCAAGTATGAGCTGGCGTCCAAACTCCATCTTGGCAAGCCACACCCCTCGCCATCGTCCATTTTTCCCTTGGCGGCAAGGACGCAATCTCCACACCCGTTCCACTCCTCTCGCATTACCTCGACAAGTACTACCCCAGCGGTGGGTTTCTGTACGTCGAGATCTCGTTCGACATCGTTTCGTATACGAAGATCGACAAGTACACCCGCGACCAGGTCGAAACGGTTGCTAAGCTCGTCCGTCACCTTGGCTCAACTGGTCGGGTCTTTGCGTTTCTCTCCAACCATTCGGAAGAAGACAGCGGTTGGCTCTTTGCAGGGAAGGAGGGTCAAGGTGATGGAGAGTATGTTGCGATGCAAGTTCAGCATGTAAGTTTTAAAAATTTGACGTCGTCAATATTATTAATTAATCTATTCTAGGTTCTCTCTACAGTGTTGAAGCCCTACGCCAGGATCCTCAAGTCCGCACACTTCGTCTTCCTGGTCTGCGGTTCTGTGGTGGCACACGAGACAGCCCTACACTCAGCTCAAGGAGTCCGTTCTTCAATTCAACTTCGCATCTGCAATTATCTTTCCCGCAGCTCGCTTTCAACCCCTTGTCACCACTAATTTCTTGGTCGCCATGGCGGAACTTGTTGCGATTGAGCAACTCAACATCCGCACCGTATTTCCGACCCTCCTTAGTATGTCAGGCGGTCTCGGTCAACACACCAGCGTCATCCTGATGACTCCTGTCAACATTGATGGTTGCTGCAAGCTGGAACTCACTACATTCGCGCGCGCTCACACTCAGACTTCGCCTTGGGGCATTCCTATTCCTGCGCAATGCCCCCAATGTGGCTCTACCAAGAGCTGGGCTGAGAGGGTTGCTGTGACAGTTTCTGATGAGAATCACGACGCGCACGCCTCACACCAAGTCTCTGTTTGCCAGTACATCTACACATGCAAGTACACCAACTGTGGTAGCACGCAAAAGTTGCCATGCTACAAGTTTTCTGTCACCAAGCCTCCTGGGTCCATCATCAACAGTGCCAGGACCAAGAACTGCGCTTGGTTCAAGTCGCCTTCTACTCATTTTGTATCTCAGTCTTTACCTGACTCTACCCAAGGCAAGCGCAAGAATGAGACAGCGCCTCCTGGGACTGCAAAGAAGGCGCGCAGGTGAATTATGTATTTTACTTGACACTGTATGTACATAATTTGAATTGATTGAGGTATCACTTGTCACACGTGTGATTTGGTAATGACACGTCTTGGTTTGCATGCACGTGATCGCGTCTCCTTCAAAACTTCAACTCTTCGGCCTGGTCTAAGGTTACGCGACGCATACTCACCCTTACCAAAAGCTCCTGACTTACGTTTTCTTGTCATCAATGGCTGAATGGTATGCTTCTTGGGAGGGAGTACTGACTCTCCACAAAGATCAGTTTGTAAATGAGAAGAATTCCCGTCAGAATCTCCTAAGACAGATCCGCAATGAAATTGTCGCAATTCATCAGCACAAGACAGGATTCCGAGGATTTACCAAAGGGATTGAAAAAGGTACTGTTTTGTTGAGTATATAATGATACTGATATAATTATTATATAGGCTATCAGGAGGTACTACCTCCAGTTCTTAACGGACGCTGATGATCGACATGCTGAGCAAGAGGTCTTGGGTGATGAGCCGGAGGAAGAACCATCTGGCGTGTCCCCTGAGGACAGAGAATTGGCGGCTCGTCCTAAGGACGCAGGGTTCTACAAGAAGGAGCTTAATGCTTGGGACGTCGCGCAGAAACTCTTCAAGCAGGAGATGGACGACTATGATAAGGAGCAGCAACAGAAGAAAGGCGTGCAACATTCTATTAAGTATAGGACTGGACATGCGAGGGAGTGGTTCAACAACATGACTTCTGCACATCGGAAGGAGGTTGAGGAGGCGAGGGACAAATGGAATAGGGAAGGTGCCCCAGTAGAAGCACAGGCGATGTAAATTGCCTTTTTTTTTTCAATTTCTACTATAACAACATTGACAGGTATCGAAAGAAAAGCCTCAAAAAGTTCTCGACGATTTTACAGAACAGATGCGGCGTTCTATGGGTTGCCGAGTCGTGATGTTAGTCAGTCACAAGAAAAATGCCGATCAGACATTAAGTGTCAAGATGTGAGTATTTATCCACTCTCCTCAGGGTAAAATAATAATTTTATTGTTATTCAGTCATGAGTCTCAGCCTGTCAATCACAAGAAACCGTTTAGCCTGAGTTCTCGAGGAAGCAAAGAGTGGACATCCGAAGGGTTTGAAAAATATGCCGAGTGGTCGAAGGAAGAATTTTGTAAGCTCTGTATTTTTGGGGATTGGTTCAGACTGCTCAATGACCGTGTATCAGACCCCACCAATGATGATGATGACTCCTCCGATGAAGACAGTAAAGATGGAAAAGATGCGATACCTGAAGTCATCTTGGACGAGCACGGGTTTGCAAAGCTCCCTTCCCGTAAAGGAGTGAGCCTCAGGGGGCAACAAGAGTTGGTTCGGCAAATTTTTCATGCATCTTACAGTGAGTTGCCGATCACTTCATCTGTTGATTTTAACTTGACTCAACTTCCGTTTTTCAGAAGTCTTCACTGGTAGCAAAAAGCCAGTACCTTGGCTCTCGATTGCCGGCAACCTTTTGGTGTACCTGGATCCAGACTCCATCCCTGATGGTTTCGTCGTGCAAGATCCGTCTCATTTGAAGGCGCAGGAAATAAACCATCTTTGGGGCCATTGGGAAGACAGGAAGGCCTCGAAACAGAAACTGGTTATTTTTGTCGGGGCCGTGAGTTCCCACATGAACAAGTCCCTGCTCGTCAATGCTGTCTATGTAGGCGAGAAAAAATCAAAAAAGAAGTATGTACCGGTCGACACTGATGATGAAGAGGAGGCTTCAGCGGCGCCTACGTCCACGAAACGTACAAGACAGCTGGCCGAGGCTAAGGCTTCCTCCAAGCCCAAGGCCAGCACAAGGCCCACCAAGAATTCAAGACCGCAGACCCAGGACAGCTCCGAGGATAGCTCTGATGATAATCTCACTCCATCGACAGGGCTGGTTAAGCGACCATCAGTTGGTCAAGAAGTCGTGCGCACACCAGCCACTGTGCCAAAGAAGGATCGGATGTCATTCTTACGGTCTCTCAGCAGCCACGACGAATATCTACTTTTGATTTCACGTCTCGGTGACTTGAAAAAGGTACGTTTGCGATTAATACCTGGATTGGTGAAACTTGATACTCACTTGACACAGGAACGAAGCTCTGAGGCAATGGAATGGCCCGCTTGGGCGACATGGAGTTGGGACAGATCACACCTTCCGAATAGTGTGCACTCAGACGAGCGTGAGTTGAACAAGTTCTTGGAGATAGTCCTCTCTGCAAAGATCTCTGGCTTGGAATCAGCCATGAAGGTCAGCCTAGGTCTTGGGATGCTGCTAAGAGAATGCAAGCGAGTTATCGAATATGAGGAGGACGAAGCTACCCTGAACACCCCCTCTTACCTTGGCACCTCTATTTTGAGTATCAAGACCCACGACCTCGTCATAGAGGCAATCAATACAGCCAGAGGTGGGGTTATGCGGATGCTCAAGGCGAAGGAAGGACAACATGCTGCCATTGCTGAGGCTGCTGGTGGTGAAGAACACGGAGCTGATACTGCCATTCGGACGATTTCAACCAGGGAAGAGAAAGAGGATGAGGGGACGGAAATGGAGGCAGATGAGTTGACAAGGAAGGTTGACAAGGAGTCGCGGGAGGTGGAGGAAGAGAAGAAGAAAATGGTGATGCTGCAGGAGGACATGAGAAAGCTGGAGGAGAGAAAGCGAGAGCTGGAGGAGTACAACCAGAAGCTGTTGAAACTGGTGGAGATCGAAAAGGACAGTGGTGGTAAGGATGATATGGAAGATAAGGAACAGCGTGGTGAGGAGGAGGAGGAGGAGGAGGAGGAGGAGGAGGACGTCGTCGTCGTCGTGCAGAAAGGGAAGAAAAGAGGAAAATCTGGGGGATCTGGAAGACCATCCAAAAAGGCTACCACTGACAATATTCGTCGATCCAGCAGACCCAGGCAACCCTCAAAAAAGGCCATGCGAAAGTGACCTAGCATAGCACATTGTATTCTTGCTGTTTTGACTCATAGATCTACTTGATATTACTAGGCAAAGCAATATACATGATGGGGTGGCTGGTATATAGTTTACAAGGCCAGCCAAGACTATATACCTGATTTTATAAGTGGGGCCGGCCAGTACCTACCCTACATGGCCGGCCAGTACCTTTGTACATGCTAGTACCTGCCCTATGGGCTCGGCCAGCAACTCCTGTACAGTCGTGTACAGGAGTGCTGGCCGGAGGCTAGTTCTTGGTAGCATTCGGCCGGCACTCCCATACACGCTTGTATAAGAGTGCTGGCCGGAAGCTGTTTCCTGGTTGAGCTGGCCAGTACCTGCCCTGTGCACTCGGCCGGCACTCTCATACACAATTGTATAAGAGTGCTGGCCGGAGGCTGTTTCTTGGCAGCTGGCCAGTACCTGCCTTGTGCACTCGGCCGGCACTTCTGTACACCATTGTAGAGGAGTGCTGGCCGGAGGCTGTTTCCTGGCAGTACCTGGCCGGCACTCCCATACACAGTTGTATAAGAGTGCTGGCCAGAGGCTGTTTCTTGGCAGCTGGCCAGTACCTGCCTTGTGCACTCGGCCGGCACTTCTGTACACCATTGTAGAGGAGTGCTGGCCGGAGGCTGTTTCCTGGCAGTACCTGGCCGGCACTCCCATACACAGTTGTATAAGAGTGCTGGCCAGAGGCTGTTTCTTGGCAGCTGGCCAGTACCTGCCCTGTGCACTCGGCCGGCACTCCTTTACACGATTGTATAAGAGTGCTGGCCTGAGGCTTCTTCCTGGCTGAGCTGGGCAGTAAATGCCCTGTGCGCTCGGCCGGTACTCCTGTACAGTCGTGTGTAGGAATGCTGGCCAGTACTTCTCCTACAAGGCTGGCCAGTCCTCGCCCTACACATTCCCTCAGTGCCTAAGCAGAGTTCAAGGTACACTGGCCGTGCCCACTTCTACGAATCGGCCAGCCACATATCTACCTGGCCAGGCCGGTGCAGGCTGGGTCATATTCTACAGCCTTTTGGCACATCCGGGGCACCACTTCTACATCCAATGTGACTGAAGGGTCTGGCACAGCAGCCTGGAAATGCAAGAATCACATCAAAAAACGCATTTTTGGACATGCCGCTATGTGCGAGCACATTCCACGTCCAATGAAAGAAGAACTTGATGGAGGCTTAGCTGCTGATGCGCCTTCAGCGAAAGTGGCCCGTTACCAAGCTTCAAACCCCACGGCAGTATCTAGCATTAGCGCAGCTAGCCCCAGTGTACCATCAACCACGGCCAAGAGAACTCAGCCATCTGTGGAGCAGGTCTCAAAGAAGGCTCGTCTAGACAACCAACCGTCAAGTTTCGTGACCTCGATGAAACCATTTTCGGCCAGGAAGTTGATGAAAATGAGAGCTCGGATGCAGGTGACAGTTACGAGGATTCAGATGCGTGGCTTGATGGTAGCGTGAATCTCGTTGATGAGGATGACCCCGGATATCTGCGCTGCAGTAACCGGGAGTTCGTCAGTAGTGAAGATGCTCGTTTAGACGGTCCCGAGCTCCTGGACCTTCTCTCCGACAAGCCGATCGAGACGGCGGAGGCTGAAGATCAGTCACAAACACCTGGGCCATCTTCACAAACAGCTGGTGGTGGTCCCATAGCCTGGAAGTTCAATTTTTCTCAAATTCTGTAGCACAAAAATTACAATATGGCCGGTGTCAATAACTCGTCAAAAACTAGTTAAAAACACGCGTCAATAACTGGCCTGGGGATGCCCAATGTTATAAACATGTCCTAAACTCGGCGTGGAGTTTTTCACGGAACACTAATTGCCATTGACAACCAAGCACAACGTTGCGCCACATTCGAGTGAAATTTAACCCTACACTGCGTGTTATCAAAAATTTCCGACGGTAGATACCTGGCTGGAATGTGACCCCAGGGTCAAGTTTTAGCCATTTCTGGACCTATGGTATAAACCGGCTTCGAAACGGTTGATTTTCCGGATTTCAACCACCTCGAAGACATGATTTGGCCATCAAGTTCCAGTCAGCTCAAAGCCAGCTACTACCATGGGTCCAGAACGATACTGTATATACACGATAAACCACCTATATCCATTATATATATAAATATATTATATTATATGATATTTCGGATCAGACAATTAATGAGCAAAATTCGTTATATATATTGCAGCGAATACAGCCGCGCATTCTCAGCTATAGCAGACATTATAATACATGCTGCTACGTAGCCCATATTCATATATACTAAACTCCAGAAGCGCTTGACAATAAGTGAAGCGGCGATAGCAGGCGATGGACACTAAACATGGGCTTAGAAGGTGATAGGGGATGCCAGACTCGGATGGGGTTGCAGGTAGCGGTGCGTATATGCTCAATGCTGCAAAGAGATAAGTCAGGAGTAGATACCACAAGATTAAACACATACCTCCTTGGGTATGGGTGCTGGAGGGCGTAGCTGGGCGTGGTTGGATGGGGAGAATACGAGAGATGCACTGGGGCCTGGTGTATTGAACGATCAACCGCAAATGAAAATAGGTTATGAAACACCGGCAGGCGTCGAGGCGTGAGTAGTACTTGAGTTGCTAACAGACAAGGTAGCAACGAAACCACGAGCCTTGGAGGAAGAGGGCAGCGAGAAGCAGCAGGTGCAGATATGTGCGAGCGAGCACAGACGAGTGGCGGCATGCGGAAACAACCAAATGCGAGTAAAAGCCCAAAGACAAGCAGAGACAAGTGCAGAGGCGGGGTGCAGACCAGTGCAGGCAAGCACAAACATTAGCAGACAAGCGGGAAGCATAAACAAATGATCAGTTATAGCCTAGTTATAAACGTGAAAAAGCGGTACCTATCGTTCAAGACGCCAGACGCAGACACGTCAAGATAAGCATTGATGTGCACGCACAAGCAAACAGAAATGAGTGAAGATGCTTGTTAGTGATGTACATACATATATAAACGAAAAAGGCGCACCTAGACTGCACCAAATGAATGTGAATGAGTGCAGGACGAACACACACACAAACATGCAAACAAGGGTGGACTGTAGAAGTTGACCTTGCGAGTGAATCAGCAAATGAACGACACACATGATCGCACGTGCAGTTTTAGGACTTACAGAGTGATGCTATTAGTCACAGTGCAGAGGGTCTGCATCTCGCAGGCGCACCATGGATCTACGCGGATGTTCAAGGAGGCGGGACACGATGTTGTGGATGATCGTGTGCTATCCAGAGGGTACTACTGGGAGGCGCGGCAAGAGCATCCAGGAGGAAGCAAGATCATAGTGTGTCAGCGCAGGTGTTGCTATAGTCCTAGACGCACCCCTAGCTAATACACATGCCCACTGCGCAACCCAAAATCCTCCTGTAGTGCTAGCATTAACCCCCGCTAGCATGAAAACTAGGTACATACCTGTTGAAAATATCATTATCGGTTTGGGGTTCGGGACGGTTCGCCGTCGTTGAGATTGTTGTCGAAGGGGTAAGGAACAAGGTGAATTGAAACTCCGCGCACCTTGCTCTGAACAACTTACCTTGTGACACAGCCTCAAGCGTAGTACGACTGCATACATCCAAGCTCAAAGGTAAGTAATTCTACTGAAACTATCGGAAGCTGATCAAATCTTGTAGTTAACGTTATACGTGATTATTCGGTGTGCTGGACGTAGGCCACCCCCGGCCACCAGCTGACTTGCGCGTGTACGAGTGTGCCGCCAGTCAATCATACCAGCGCTTGATCAGTAAGTCATATTCTCGATCAATGTATATGCTAGCTAATGCAACATATCATTTAAAAGTGCGACAATTTAACCCAGCGCCTTACTACGAGGACTCGCAGTTTGTTTTCGGTGCAACAGGTGCTGAATCTGCATATACCACGTCTGCAGAGGCATCGTCATCTGCTGCCGAAGGTGGCTGCAGTACACCACCAACGGAATACACTCCTGAACTTGAGACTTCGGAGCTTCCATACTTCGCCATAGATCCTACACTCCTCGACGATGTGCATGATCCTACGTCGAAGAAGCGCAAGCTTGATTCACTTAGCTCGGAGCTGGAGGATCATGATGCAAACATGCCCACATTTACGGGTACTCATGGACGTGCGGGGCACCCTCCAACTCGACGTTTCCAGTCCCCATTCCTTCCAGCATCCAAGAAGATTTGTACATCAAATCAAAAGACTTCAAAGTACGTGCAACCTTGGTTACAGCATCAATTGTTACTAAATCTGCTTGGACATTTCAGGATTCCGATTCCCTCGAGATTAAAAGTCTCCACTGAAATTGCTGCACCAATTCGTTCCTCTGTGCCGTCGTCAATTCGTTCTTCTGCGCTGTCATCAATTCATTCCTCTGTGCCATCATCAATTCATTCTTCTGCGCTGTCATCAATTCATTCCTCTGTGCCGTCGTCAATTCGTTCTTCTGCGCCGTCATCAATTCGTTCTACTGCACCATCGTCGATTCGTCCAACTGCACCTTTGCGATCCAATCTGCCAGGATGTCTCTCAACTGTAGTACCACGGTCAACGCATCCTCCTCAGTCTATTCCACAGCCCTCTCATGGTGCCATCACATCCAAGAAACAGGCCATGTCTGAGCCCCAGGCTTCTTTGACTCCCACTTGCTCGTTTCTTGTCCATAAGCCCATTGTTAGCCGGTCACGTCCAAAACCAAAACCAGTCGTAAATACCATGCAGCCACTCGCATTCTCCAAAAACACGGTCACATTATCTAGCCGCTCCAAGCTGCCACCAGTGAGAGACATCCCTCCTGTCCCACAAGATGATAGCGACGATGTGGAACTTAACTCTGGGCTCCTAACGCGCAAGTCTATTGGAGGAAGCAGCAAAGATAAAGTATCAGCTCACTCTCGCTCCCAGTTGGAATCCGGCCGACAGCATAGCATGCTTCAGACCATGCAAGGCGAAATACTCCAGCTCCGCAAAGAACAGTCTCGAATTTCCCAAGATCATAGCGCGGTTACAAATCGAATCGATATGCAAGTCGAGGCTATCATCCTCCGTCTCGAGGCACTCGAGGTTCGAGACCCGCAATCTGCACCGTCTCGCACTGACAATTCAATGAACGTTCGTATTTTGTTGCTATTTGTTTGATCGAAGTCTAAATTATCATCTGTAGAGTGCTATCCGACAGGTATTGCAGAAAATGATGGGTATCGAGACCAATGAAGCCCTGCCAGCACCAGTTGATAATACGAATGAATTTTGGGCCGACATTGATGAACTCACCATCGACAATGAGATCTCATCAACGAAAGTTTTACGACCGAAGTGGGAATTGTCGTGGACAGGGAATGCGAAGTGGCACGGAGCTTATGTTGAACGCTTTCGTCGTGATGCGTGCACATACGAGCCTACACTGTCTCAAGATACCGTCGACAAACTTCCTAGCAAGACTCTCAAGTCTCTGACGGGCAAGGTGTTCAAGAACATGAAGCAGAAGTATAAGGAGGCGGAAAAGCCAATCAGTGTTCAGTCGCTCAATGTCCAAAGTGCCAGACGTGAGAAACGACACTTAGATGTGCGTATTTTTAACAAATGTACTATTTAATATTAACCATCATACAGAAAGCAGCACTAGCATCTGCTGTCCGTCCCGACTTCCCACCACTGGCAGGCGAGGAATACGACTTCATTTTTGCAGCGAAGTGGCAATCAACCGATTACAGCGGCTCAGATGCCTCTGACGACATCAATTCGAGTGATGACGAAGCTGTCTCAGCTCCTCAATCCGCGCCGAAAAGCATACAAGAAGAAGAAGAAGACGACAATCTTAATGACGTGCCCACCTGTATGGCGGTCGAAGGATGTGAGTTTACCCTTCTGTGATCTCGCGCCGTGTCTTATTTGTGTTTAAACAGCTCCAGGAGGGCCATTAAAGAGATAAGAGGTGCGGTAGATGAAGATGTGGAAAAAAAAGAAGCTCAGAAGAAGCACTGGATGAAAAAACGGATTCCTCGAGTGCAAGGCCCACCGAGGATGGCGAAATCGTTGCCGGTTCATGATTCGATGAAGACCCCACGATGGGCCGTCTCCACAAAGTGGCTTCACTCCCTTTCTCTAGAGGAGCGTAACGAGCAAGAGGCTCTAATGACTGAGGACCATGTCATTGGTGATAGCGAGAGTTCCACAGATCCCAACATCGACGACTCGGAGCAAGAAGAAATTAATTATGATTCAGTGTAAATAGATCCCACTTGTACAATAGCATAGGTATGGAATATTCAATGTATACTACAGCAGCACTTAAATGGTACGAGAGGGACTCTAAGGGTTGCTGTTATCTGGTTCTCTGGGAGGTCTGAAATGCTCTCGTTAAGATAATGGTACAATCAGAACATACAAAACACTTACTGTGTCTAACGAGAAAGTCACCCATAAGCGACCCATTCTCGGTGCGTGAACTGGTGCGAATGCAAATTGACCACTAAGATCATCAAGATGACATGCCTCGAGGCTCCCGAGGACATTATACTTCCAGGTTGCAATCCCGAGGTCAGTTGCCCTGATATCGTGGTTGAGTCATCGTAGTTCACATGGTAACAAAGGATAGGCTTACCATAGAGACCATGGGTGGTTGGCGTCCTGTGGGTGATGTTCAAAGCATCGGATGAGAGCAACATTGACAGATATTGGAGGGTCTTGTCGAGGGATGTTGACTGACAATATATACTCGATACGTGCAGCGTGTCGTCCCTTGGTATAGCCATAGCAAAACCCCTTTCCACGATGATGATGGAATGAGCCATACTTTGCAGCGCCGATGGTCACATTCGCATATGACTGGACACCTTGTGAGTCAAATGGAATACCATTGGATGCTTCACCTGCGTCTGACGTTAAGTTGAATTCTGGAAAATGAAGACGTAGGAATTGCAAAACAATGGCATAGACACCCAGTGGCCGCAAGCTGATTAACTTGAATTGTTTCGGAAATACAATCCTTGCTGTTGTCGGGTCAATTATCACTAGTAATGGACAAGGTGATAAAACGTACTGGAATTGTGTGGGTTGGACAGGAGCGCGATATAATTCATAAGGGTGCCCTCTTTGCCGATCGGCTTCGGCACCACCTTTGACAGCCTTGAGTAGCGCACAAATAGCTAGCTGGTCCTGCTCAGTTTGATCATGTCGTTCCTGCAGATGTGTCAACTGGGTCTTCGAGTCAGCAAACAGTGAGAACAATGGCAGACGAATACTGTAACCCACGAGTTCTTGAATCAGCATGGTCTTCCACCACGCTCGCATGTAGGTCCCTTCCACTTCGCCGCTGCCATGGCCATTGTGGTTGGCCTTTCCTAACACACCAATCGCGCGCTCGTAGGGAAATACCCACCAGGCATATGCAGGGCCATAGGTATGAATGTACTCGAATAGATGACTGGCGAAGTGAAAATTTGGTGTGAGATGACAATTCAATTGCGCCCATGACTGAAAAGCCTCCGATATGAAGTTTTCAGCTCGAGTGGCCTCCTGAGGTGTGATCTCTCGCGAGGCAAAGATTCGGGTCGCAGCACAGTATCGCAGGATGTTTTCGTAGTGAGAATGATAGTTGCGAGATGGTTCGATGTCTTCGAGCGCCAAATAATCTTCTGCCTCAGCATCTTCGTCGCGAGACACATTCTTGATTCGACGTTTGTGTAAGAGCTTCCTTGATTTCACGATGGCCTGTTGGATCTTGCTGCGTTTCTTTGGCGGGGGGGCCTCATCGTCAGCATGGCGAGACCACATTTGCCATGCAACTGAAATTGCGACAGGGTATACTCGCATGAAATTTCGCCACTCGTCTGCTTTAGGACGTTCTCCCCCACTCACAATCTCATGTACAGATCAGTACTCCCCCCTTCAAGGTTCAAAACAATGTTACCTTGATCTGAAAACGTCCTGAGTTATTCGGCCACCATATGGACTCGAGAAATTCTGTAAGTCGATCCATTGGTGTGATATCGGAGCGTTTCCCTGTCCCGGTGAACATTGATCCTTCTATCAAAATGACTCGGTGTATTTGACCAGACGTGCCTAGTACAATGAGTGAATTATGAGATAATACCTTGAATGAACAACTCACCCGGACCCCAGAACAAATGCATGATCTCTGTCGGAATGCTTGATGACCCGTTCCACGTTGGAAGGCGATCCAGAATTGACATGCGGACACCCTTGGTTTCTGCAATGCTCGCTCGTACTTCAGGATCATCGGAATGCCCATGTATGAATTTCCACTTTAGTTGCTTTGCGGAGTCTCGATAGTGGAATTCTAGAAATTTTAAATCAGTATGCCACCATGAAACATCGAAAAATCATACGTGTACGATCGAAGCATGTAGGATCAACCAACGAGCAAAATGGAGCGTCACAGCATGGGCACATATGGTCCTCGGAGTTCTGAGATACGAAGCCAGCTGTCTTGAGTCTCGCTGGAGTATCCATCGGACCAAAGGGGAGTGCGACATGCACCATTTCCATCGTGTCATGCCCGAAAACCTTGAAAAGCACCCCTTGACAAATGTATTCAGAGTCAAGTTATGTAGCAGACAAGAGTATTTATTCACCTTGTGCGAGCTGCTCAATCTCTCGAACAAAAGGTTCAAGTAGTCCGTTGAGCTGCTCCGTATTTGGTTCCGTCGGCCCTGGAATTACGAAGAGTAAAAATGTGTTCTCCCGTAAAAATCGTATCGATCGCGGTAGGTTGTCAATAGTCAGCCAAACTGTGCCAGTGGAATAATTAGCACGTTTGAGTGAACGGAACCTGTTCCGTCAATGGCAATGTCAGGAAATGACAACTAAGACTTGTTTAAAACATACCAATCGATGTTAATATGCACAACGAGGCCACATTTCAAGGACACGAACCGTTGGTTGAGTTTTCGTATGTCAATGTCATTTACTTTGAGATTCTTCGAGTCCCACTGGCGCACTATGCCCGTACGGAGTGATCGCCACATCCACCCGTCATATATGTCTGTGAGTGGCTCGTTTACATCCTTCTCGGCGTACCACTCCTCTCGTGTGATAGGTGGTGCTGGTTCATGGTCCCCATCCTTCCGCCAATGTTGAAGTTCCTCCCATTTACCAGGACGCATTAGGAGACGTGCGAGAGCAGCTGTAAAGGACGCCACAGGCATCACTTTGTATGGGATGCGTTTTTGTGCATTTGAACTCAATCGTTTCAGGCGAAATAGCGCTGCGGAGCATCCAGGTGCTGTGCACAGTTGAGACTGCATTGTTGGTAGCTCGGAAGGATGGTACATTTGCCAGCAAGATGGGCAAAGAATGTACGTAGTAACAATCTTCTCCGTATCAACGCCCAGACGTTTCTCGACAGTGCGAAGAGTTCGTGCCATGCTGGCTAAGTCACTCTGAAGCTCAGGGGAAATTCCGCCGGGATAGCAGCTTGTGATCGTCGAATGGAGTAAGGTGAGTGTCTCTTCTGCATCTGCATGCGTCGCACGTCTGCATGCAGCATTGGAAAAAACGTGCACATAGCCATTTAGTAGTGCTCGATGTTCCGATAACGCGGGCGGTAGAACACTATGAGGTTCGTCTGAGTCGACAAAAGTATTTTCATCAAATAGTGCATCATTGGGAAGGAACTGCGGATCATTCTCAGGAACCCAGTGATCTTCGTCGTCGAGATGTTCAGTGTACGATAGCTCCTCGTCGGAGGCATTAATACGTGATTCTTCATCAGCAGTGTGATTGCGAGTAGCCGAGTTAAAGGTAAGTGATAGGACACTACAGTCATCGTCACTAGGAGCAGCATTATCATAATCTGAAGCGCAGAAATATAGTGGGGGAGAACTGCTCGGTGGAGGGGTGTGTCGTTGATTGAACTCAGTATTATCGTCATCGGAGGAAGGGAAATATAGCGGGGGGGAACTCCTGTCAGCAGAACCACTTCGATGATAGGATACAGAATGTGCATCATCGGCAGAAACGTCAAGCTGTTCAAGCTCGGTGTCATAATCAGGGAGTGGGCTATCATCCAGTGTAAGATTCGTCCTCGACACCGAGATTCTTTGGTAGCTCGTAGTCTGCACTACTGCCAACATGCTGCCTGCGTGCATAGCCATGCTTCTTGAGGTGATTTCTGGCGGTTCTTTCGGTCTGAAAAAGACCCAACGGCTCGCATAGCAAGCAAGCACACAGACGCCGCTAGTGTACAAAAGTCAGCAAGTTCAGAGCCGAATAATGCTATAATGTTCTTACACTGCTTTGCTGATTGGTAGTCATCAATCGTGTCGATAACTGGTACGACTGGCTATAAGTCGTTCGCTCACTGTTCCCGAGTCGTTGAGTTACTGGTAAATGGTCGTTGGAGAAATCACAGTGCGTGTTTGCATGCAGGCGGTGGCATGTCTAAGAGCGTAACCCTAGAGATACGGCTTAGACATGCCTATATATATATTATATTATATTTTGCATGCACTATGTGCGGCACGCAAAACACACCTCAGGTAGAAGCCGTTAAAACGTAGATAAAACGTAGGTGAGAATACCTCTAAGTTTGCGCCATTGTTAACGCCAGTGATAATTTAGAGGTTTAGATTTCGGACATCATAGTAGTCGACTGATATTTGATGGCTTCGACGTGGCTGAAACCTTAGGTACCCCCCAGATTCTCAGCCAATTCTAAGCCGTCGGAATTTTTGGACAACACGCAGTGCTAACCCTGTGCAACCACTCGGCGTGAGACCGGCTCTATGTTTTCGGTCTTCGAAGGTTGAACGAGCCGAGGGAAGTTTTTCATAAATATTTGAAAACCGAACACATCACGAGACTAACTCCAACCACTAACACAACTACGAGGAAGGTTAACATAATTTGGGGAAGAAACCTATTGAGGTTCGTTCGACTGAAACATGGCTTTCGGGACCTAAGGAAAAAGGGCAAGAATGAGCAGAGATTGGGAGGGAGGGCAATCTCAGGCTCACGTCAGGACACCGAGGCAATGCGTCAAGTCACAAAAGAAACACCAAAGGCATCTTAGACACGTCTGACCAAGTCAGGGTCATATTATTACACGTATCCACAAGAACAACACACCTCAAACATCAACGTCACACCACACTAGATCATCACCCTCATGATCGTCCACCACAGGCATAAGAGGAGGAGGATGGAAAGAGGAACAACGTGGCCAAGGTATTAACCACCCCCAGAGACGTTGCAGCAGTGAAAGACGACAAACAGCCCAAGGTAGTTGAATAGTTGTAGGGTGGGTGGGGAAAACACTTGTAATCTCCACACCAAACTCAATGGTGGAAGAACTCCACCCAGCAATGTGAGTCAAACATCCCAAAAATGCAGGCTGTCCAAATTGAGGACCAGTCTGACAAGAAACAACACAAGCCTGACGATAGATGGCGATCATGTCTCCTACGCCAAGACGAGGGGCATAAGTTGAATCTCCATCCATATGGCAGTCAAACATCCAAGTGTCAGGAGAAGAGGCAGCCTGGGAGGAATCAACAAATAGTGAAGCAACCAACGGGGTTGCAGAACAAAAGTTGGTGGGCATCGTGGCCACTGGTCCACTATCAGTGGAGAAACGAGAGGCTAGAGCAGGGGGTGCAACAGACAAGACATGCATGGTGGTGTGGTGGAAAGGAGTGGGGGTAAAAAGCAATGGTGGCAACGACCCAAGGAATATTAGGGTCCAACCTCCAGGGTGCAAGGACGGAACCGAAGTGACCATGGCTGCAAGGTACAACCTAATCAATAACCAATACGGATCTACTAGAGACTAGACCAAGATTAGACTCCAGGGTCTAATGACTAACCTATGGGCGCAGAATGATAATCATCCAAACTGTGTTGCGTCCAGCCCTGCCCAGACCAATGTGAAGACAGGGATGGTGTAAAGCATTCATCCATCATGGTGAGGTGATTGCCCGCTGGTGTCCAGTAGATATGATAAGAGAAACAAGCCAGAGAGAAAAGGGAGAGGAGGGTGGGTCTTTTGTTGGAGAACAGTTGATAGCTCAACGAGTGATAACTAGCAATAGGAATGATCGAATTACGAGCGCTTATGTCCGCTCGATGGTAGCGAGGAAGAAAGAAAGATTATTTTAACCTTACTCGGTCCGTACATAGACTTCGTTCTATGCACGTGTTCGTGCCTCACCCTTACATAGAACACGATCTATGTTTTCGGTCTTCGAAGGTTGAATGAGCCGAGGGAAGTTTTTCATAAATATTTGAAAACCGAACACATCACGAGACTAACTCCAACCACTAACACAACTACGAGGAAGGTTAACATAATTTGGGGAAGAAACCTATTGAGGTTCGTTCGACTGAAACATGGCTTTCGGGACCTAAGGAAAAAGGGCAAGAATGAGCAGAGATTCCCTAAGGTTAGGAGCTCGTCGACGCAGCTAGCGCATGCTTGCCCCCGAAAACAAGGAGGGAAGCGACCACTCACGATAGTTTAACGCACGGGAGGCATTGCATAATGAGTGAAAGGTGCGAGAATGGGGGTATCCTGGAGGTAGGGAGCCAGTACCACGGCGTGTTTACGAAGGTATAACACAAATGAATCTCCACTCCAACGTCCCATTGACTTCACTGTCTCGAACGGCACACCGCGCAGCAGGTATTCTAAAGTGCCGCCGATACGAATAGCATGCCCTTTCAAAGGCTCAGTCCCAAGACGAGCGAATGCGCTGTCGAGACGACGTAAGAATTCTGACCGAGTGAGCGGGCGTAAACCACTGCGGTGCCTCCAACTGAATAGGGCCGCTGATGATGGAGGGCTGTTTACTACGAGGTGATTTTGTAGAGCGCGCTGGGGGTCAATATCTCCTGATTGACCAGCGAAAAATAGATCTTCTCCTACCAAGGACGTCTTTGTCCTTGGCAAATGGAAAATGGTAACTTTGAACCCATGCCGATCCTCGTCGTATCGAACATCAGAGACCTTTAGATGGATCGAAGGGTCAAAAACTTTTAGTGAGCGAAGAGTAAGCTCGCCCAGCCGCGCAAGAGAGAAAAATGATGTTGTGAGACATGCAAAAAATGCAGCGTCGAGCGGGACTGACAGGTCAAGAACGGAGTGGATGGCGAGTAGAATGTCGGTGGTGAAAGGGTTGCGTTTGGGGCGTTTAGAGGCGGAAGGGGCCAAACGAGACGCACCCTGCAACGCTGAAGTCACTTGAGCTCCATCTGCAAACCAGTCGAGGCCATGTAAGAGATGCCAGGCCCGGACACCGTGGAAGTAGTTTTCCAGTGTCTTCCCCGAATACAGCCCCGCGCAACTAGCAATGAACCCCAAGAGGAGTATGCTGGACGCAGGGCCTCGCTGCTCCTCTGGTACGCCTCGAGCGTCACAAAAGACATGAAATACTAACAATCCGGAACCATAGGTCTCACGGGTTCCGGAAGCCAGAGAGTGACCCATCACCGTTAAGATGCGATTCAAGTCAGTATCGGATAGCGGGACAGGAATACCGTCGTGATCCGCTCGGGAGCGACGCTGATAAGGTTCCCATAGGCGTAGACGATCCCGGGCTAGACAATGGGGTCGCAGAGGGGAAGAAAGCGGCGTCAGCGTGGAGTGATATGGACGTGGATGACCAACAGCGAGCGAGTCTTGATCGATGGGGCGAGTGACACAGAAACGGGAGATGTTACTCATGCCAACCGTGTTGGAAGTCGAGGAGTCGGCCGCCAAAGTTCTATGGGTCTGCCCCGTCAACCAACGAGTTAGAACATCCGTCCCTCCCTGAAGGATGGTGCGTGGAGGAGATGTTATGGGAAGGGATGATGGCATCTGTGAGGAAGAGGTCAAGTTCGCTAGGGAGGGAGATGGGAGGAAGCAGGAAGGCTGCTGATGGGTACTTCCCACGTGAAGGAGCGTCGGCCGGATTATTGCTGCTGGCGATGTAAGAGAGATGGAAGGAGGTTGGGGAATCAAGGGAGTCGAGCAGAGAGAGAACTCGCCGAAAGACGCTGTTTGTGGCCCAGTTGCGGCTCCGACCATTCCGCCAGCCTTCGACAACGCCAAGGTTGTCGCAATGCACGCGGAAGTGCGTGTTGCTGGAAGTGCCGGCAAGACGGAGGACGTAGAGGACGAGCAGTTCGAACCCGACGGCTTCGGCCCAACCAATATCTTTGGCTCCATTGAGGGTTTGCCAACCCGGTGATAAAGTCCAGGCACGCCAAAACCCATGGACAACAATTGCGATTCCGACGCCAGAACTGGCGTCGGAATAGGCGAGGGCATCGATGATGTGGAAAGGCTGTGGGATGCGTCGAAGGAGACGGGGTTTGGAGAGTGTTGTGATCCACCACGCAAGGTCGTCGGTAAGATGGCGGACGGAATGATGTGGCACGAAAGGACGGGCACCACAGATGCCCAGCATGGCCTCCAATGAGGTGAGGTAAGCGCGTCCGGTAGGAATAACGAGGCAGGTGTGCAAGAGCTTCCCATAGAGTTTTTGGACTTCGAGAAGGACGTGGGTTGAACGCGAGGACCACTCCACGATGGAAGCCAGGTATTTTGCCTTCTTCGTGTCCGCCAAACCAACCGTGAGGTGAGGAAGGTCCCATAGCAACCCGATGTATAGGACGGTAAAACTAAACGGCGTGTCTTTTGACAACTCCCATGGAATCCCCAATAAGACAGATTCTCGGTTGATGTCGCTGAAATCAAATGTGAATCGCTGGTCTTCCTCCGACCGTGCGCACGTGTCGGATAGGTCCTGTAAAGGGAAGCGGCAGTCTTCTCCAAAAACTTCACCGGAGCCATCTTCAAAGCTTTCACCCTCAAACCACAGTCTTCCACCGGTCTGTCGAGCACCACGTGACGATAAGGTATCGTACAATGAATTACGGTAAGTATTGTAAGCGGCCAGATGACGACGTTCAATACGAAAAAATAAGTGATCATCCACCCATTTAGTAAGAGGACCCAGTCCCGCTGCTCGCAGGAGATCCGCTCCGGCGTCTGCGACATAACCGTAAGCCCCAGCAGATGGTGCCATCCCGAAGGATGTGCATGTGTCGACGCAAAAGGAATCGTCACCCACTCGCACGACCGCAGCAGCCCATTGCGAGGGATGTAACGGGACGGTTCGATACGCCTCAGCAACATCACGTGTTGCTGCTTGCGAACCGGGGGGAAGGTGACGAATGATGGAGCAAATGGTCTCGAATGTCCCCCACGTGCAAGCGAAGTCATCTGAATTGACGGCGGAATTGATAGAGGGCTGGGGGCTACGAGGAGAAGGCGAATGAGGGAAAGAAAAATTCTGAATAACGCGGTAACAGCCAGGTTTCCCTGCTTTTGGGATGATGGATACCGGAGAGGTTTGAAATTCCCCCAGAATGGACTGCAAGTGAGAACGACTGAATGGACCGATGTAGCGTCCAGTGGTAAGTTCACGTTGGACAATGCTGTCAAAGGCCTCACGATGCTGGGATAGGGAAGGATGATTTGGGGGAATTTGAGACACTGAAATCGCAGGGAGATGGAGACTGAATCCGACGTCAAACCCCTTTGCAATCTTGTCATAGCGCGCGAGGAGACCGTGTCGTTGGAGTAATGATGCCCAAGTGGTGCCATCATAAGGGCAAATTGGGTGCAACCGTCTGTGTGCGAGGGCAATATTGGGCGCCATGAGAGGTGGAGAGACATCCTGAACATAGATGTCGTTCGTCGTGTGAACGGGTTCCACAGCCTTTCCCTCGTTGCCAGTCGACGCAAAGTGACTTGTCTGTGCTTCGTATGAGCAGCTGACGACTGACTCGTTTGCTGACTGCCGCGTGAGAGTTGTCCCACAAGCGCTCTGCAGAGCACTCGATGAAATTGTGGTGATGGCGCCCAAGACAGACGGCGCACACGGCAGTAGAGCGCTGGCCATGTGCGCCGCTGGAAAAACCCGAGGAGCCAGGATGCTTTTCATTGCGAAATGCTTTGGTGCGAGCAAGGGGTGAAGCGGAACGCTTGCGATCCATTTGTCCGAAACGACGTTCAGAAGACATCGGTCCAGGCGAGTGTCTCCCCCGACGACCTCGACCAGGGTTGAATACCTCAGAGGATGAACGCATGTTCAAGCCTTGCAAACGCTGAGTGGCCAAAGGAGGACCCCAATGATATATCGCATAACGCATATCGCATATTGCCAATCGCACATCGCATAACGCAAATCGCATATCGCATATCGCAGGAAGGTCCACGCAGTAGACAGAGGGGATGATGACACGACGAACAGAAGGAAGGATGATGAAATTTGTAAGCGACAGCCAAAACAATTAAAGTAAGGAACGCACCTTCGAATCAAAGTCACTGTCGGCACGGTTGCGATCAGCATGATAAATGCGGTCGAAAACGCGTGACATTTCGACCTCGTCGATGATGGATATGTTCCAAGCGCCGTTTGGCTGAGGAATGGCTTGGTGCCACGCGCGTCGTTGCTCTTCCTGGTAGGCAAGGAGGGCGCGTTGTTCGTGTACATCATCCGAAGTCCAGTAACGATGCAACATCAAGGCGCCAAAGAAATTGGCTAGCATGATGATCCGCTGGTTAGTCCAACCCCGATCCTCGAGAGAGGCAATGAAACGGGGGACAGCTCTGGAGAAATCCAGAGGAGCAAGGAGATGATCTGGTATGACCCCTGCAGCAGGGCGGGCGGCACTCGCAGCAGTCCAGGTTGTGGTACCGTCGACAGCCGCGGTGGGAACCATGCTATCATCATCAGCGGTACGAAAATTAACCCGCGCGTCTGCGAGTCCCTTGTTGGTCCAATAGTAAAGCTCGACGAATTGAGCTTTGTCTAGCTTGCGTAAGGCAAAATCAGAGACAAGGACAGACTCCGCAGCTCGAGAGGGTCGCGGACGATCTGGAATTTCAATGTGGTGAATCCTATTCTTTTTCCGTTCCTCTTCAGCAGCCGCTGCATCCTGCAATTGTTGGGCAGCGAGGCGCTGTTCGTCTGCCTCAGCGAGTAGACGACGTTGATTCTCAGCTTGCAATGCGTCGTCGTCGAGCTGCTGTTGCCATTGCACCTTCAAGGCAGTATTAGTAGCGGTCCAAATAGTTTGGAGCATTACCGCTGCTTGCGCATCATCTGTCGTTGGACTCAGAAGGGGGGCGCGACTAGCGAGAAAATTGACGGAATTGAAATCCGGACAGTGTTCGAGATTGGGATCAAAGTTGAGTCTGTTCATCGCCAGAGAAGAATTCTTTTGTTGGAGAACAGTTGATAGCTCAACGAGTGATAACTAGCAATAGGAATGATCGAATTACGAGCGCTTATGTCCGCTCGATGGTAGCGAGGAAGAAAGAAAGATTATTTTAACCTTACTCGGTCCGTACATAGACTTCGTTCTATGCACGTGTTCGTGCCTCACCCTTACATAGAACACGAAATTTGGTGAACGCTCGGATTAGGGTACGGTTGAAAAGTCACTTTTTTTCAACAGCTGTTGAATATTACTGTTAATAACTGTTAATAACACTGTTGAAAAGTCGTCACGTCCTGAGGCCTGTTGAATATTGTGAAAAAATCTAGGTGTGTGGGAATATTCTGAATGAACTTCTGAGGCTCAGAAAAATGCAACCGGACCCCCCTCCCACCGCCAAGCTTATTTGTGACGCACTATGTTATTCCCTGCACCTGAATCTCTTACCCTTACCGAGTTTCGGGGTGTGCTTGAATACTTGCGGACACTGTTACAAAATCTGCCAACTGCCTTGCCTGTTGGCACTGCTTTTACGTCAAAATACCTCACATTCTTGAAATTCACGATCGACGATGAGCTGCTAGATCGCACCGGAAGCGAAATAGGGGCATTGAACGAACAATTCAAACAGATTTTTGGATGGAAAACTCGCACAACAGGATCTGGGATCATAATGATCGAGGAGCGAGGAGCACCTATTTGTGCAGTTGTTGATGTACTCAACAATTTCCATGTCAAATACCCTACAGACAATGTCATTAAGAAATGGGCAGTTGACATTGGTATTGGAGTACAAGAGATATACAGCCAACATAACACCGAGGTACAGCATTATTCGACCGAAATGAATGCCGTCACCTGATATTTTTTCACAGCTCCCACCGAAGAGCACAGCCGGTACAAAACAGCAACAGCAGACATTGTTAGACTCCACAGTACGTTGCATGATGTCATTTATCGTGATTTGAAATTAATTTAGCGCTGGCAGCAGCTTTCGACATCCTCGACTGTGTTCGATAATTCCCAGACTGTTGAATCAACTGCGAGCTCGAGGGGCCGTCCTGTCCACACCCTAATGCAAAAACTTGTAATCAAGACAGCCATCATGTCCGAAGATGGCAAACCAAAAGTTTCCTGGAAGTGCATTTCATGTGACCATTCACGAAAAGGCTCGCCACAGGAGAGTCGTGTCCTGAAGCACTCTGCAACCTGCAAGAAGCTTCCTGTACATCTTCGGAACGAAGCTATCACTGCTTCGAAGGACACATCACTCGGGGCACAACTTGTTGAACTCGATGACCAATGCAACACGGCACCATCAGTCGAGGTACAGCCCCATATGGATGAGCCACCAGCAAAACGGCCTAAAAACCAGGTGGCGCTGAATGTTGCACCATATCGTGATGCGGGGCGAAAGAAGCGAGAGGAGGAACGTCAAATTTTCCAGACGAAGGCTGATCATATCATCATGCGTCTCATCTGTGTGCGCGGGTTTGTTCCGACCGTCATCGATTCTGATGAATGGAAAGAATTGATGGTTCATCTGAACCCACATTATCATGCCACGTCCTGTAATACATTCACCGACAATTACATACCAAAAGAGGCCGTCTTCGTTCGCCAACAGCAGCTCAAGGAGTTGAAGAAGCAAACCAACCTAACACTTACATTTGATGGCACAAGCACACGAAAACCACAGTCCCTCTATACTGTGCACGCGACTACACCAGACCGGACAACACACTTCTTAGATGGCCACGAGGACTCTACTGCCAGTCACACAGCTGCATGGGTGAAAGAAAAGATGCTCGAGGCCAGTATCTTCTATTCTAGTATATACACTGTTGCTTGAACTAATGATCCAATTCTTCAACAGACTATCTATGAGGTCGGAGAGGACAAGTGGGCTGCTATCTGCTCAGATAGCACAGCAGTTACCAAAAATGCTCGACGTGAAGTCGTTAATACAATCCCGACAATATTAGACTTATGTGATGCTTGTCATCATTTGCATAATACCATCAAGAACGTCACCCTATTGCCAGAGTTCGAACAGGTATGTAAAATCTTATTTGAACTTTGATTGTCCTCGATTCACAATTCACGAATCATGCTAGATGCTATCACTACTCAAACCCATTATCAAGCATTTCAGCAAGTCCACGATCTCCGCAGCACATCTTCGGAAGGAGCGTCGGGTTGATGACAACGACGAGACTGTGAAGGCCCTTCAAAAAATTGGCAAAACAAGGTTTGGAACTCACTGGTCAGCTGCGGTGTCACTCGAGCAGTGTCTCCCAAATATACGAAATCTTGTAGAGAAGAAGGTCGTCAAATTCAAGGCAAGTTCTTTGAAACACAATCTCACATGGTACTGATTCAGTAGAGTCCAGAACCGTAAAGTGAAGGACATGTTTCTAAACCGTCGTGCATTCCAGACGTTGGAGCAGGATCTCGGTACTTATGTCACACTCGTGGGACCATTCATCCGCTCGCTGTGGTCGCTGGAGGCATCCCATGCGAACGCTTCAGATGTCTTCGTTTTTTGGCTCGCAATTGCTGCAACGCTGGAAGAATTATTCGCAAAGGGTGAAGATCAGACAGGGATACCAGTTTCCCTCGCACGACGCATTACTGCCATCTTCAACAGCCGGTGGAAGGAATTTTTCGGTAACGATGTTTATTTCGTTGCTTTTGTGCTTGATCCACGTACGTTGCTTTTGATTCCTTACGTGTCCTCACTGATGTCATTTCGTAGGTTATCCTCTCTCAGACAACATCATGAAATCAGCATTGGCAGCCCCAACCATCCGTATACCAGCACAGATACCAAACACGTCTGCAAGTGCTGAGCGTCCGATGCCTCATCCACGTGCTTACCATCGCGTGAAAGAATTTCTCAAACCTATGCTGCGCGCAATGGTAGAACACGATGAAGTACACGAACTCAAAGACCCAATCTCACTGCTTGTGCACGAGATTGGAGCAGCTGGTGTTGTTGATGAGTTCAGACGTCAACTCGAGGCTTATTTTCACAGCGAGTGGCCATTCACCTGTACCTGTAGTGATGAAGCTTAAAAGTATACAATTAGACACAAGGCTTGATGCACAAATGCCTCTAAACCTCTGACCGTGAAGCATGAAGCCAGAGACACTGCCTGCCCTACTAATCCCTCTGACCGTGAAGCATCAAGCTCTGACCGTGAAGCATCAAGCCAGAGACACTGCCTGCCCTACTTATCCCTCTGACTGTGAAGCATCAAAGCTGGAGAGCTCGCATGCCAGATCATTGTCAGATCGATCTCAGCCCGATTCCCTCATTCTCTCATTGGTGCTGGTGCTTCTCTCCAGTCCCTGGTTGATGTTCTCCCTCGTTGGCGCTACCCCGATCAATAGGGACCCGATCGTTTGATGTTCTCCCTCGTTGGCGCTACCCTGATCAATAGGAACGAACATCAATATTACTATATTCAGTCAACACGCGCTATGAATAAAACAAAAGCTCCCCTACAACACTGATGTTGCAGGCGACGTGGACTGGAGAAGCGCTGGCACGACACTCCACATCTTCTGGAATCGGTCCCGCATGGCTCTACGAAGAGCAGCCTGCCGTTTCGCATACCCCTCGATCCCCTCCTGTTCGGGTGCAGCTAGGGCGGTCCTCCGATTTGCCTGCTCCTCCCACCACCCAGCATGCCACGAAAGAAAGCTGGCTACACGCCGCATCTCCTCTTGCAGGAGGTCCACTTCTTCGGCCCACCGGTTAGCGCGTGCCCGAGACTTGCACCATTCAATACGCAATCCTATTCGAAGGATTAGGTCAATTCCCCGTGCCTGTCAATGATGAGGCCCCTACCTTCAGATAGGACAGCCTCGCTGTCTTCGCCAACTCCAGCTACACCGTGGGTCTTCCAAATCCAGGACAAGGTGCGGGTGCCTTCAGATTGCCCGGCTTCTCCTTCTGTCATCCCACGAACATCAGCCGGTCGTAACTCTGGCAGCTCGACTTCCCAGTTTGGCTTGCCCAGGACCACGGATAGCGTCTTGACGGCTGACCAGGCTCTGCGATACCTCGCAACAGCAGTTTTTATGGTTTGTTCTACTTTGTTAAGCACCGTGGACGCCCTAGTATTGGCTCGTTGACCACGAATGTGCGCATCCTTGAACTTGTAGAGGTGAGTACGAAGTCGGAGTTGTCGGCGAAGCTCGTCCAGAGCTTCGTGTGCCTGTGCACGCCGCAACTCCCACTCATATACGCAAAGCGACTCCTCGCATGGCTCAGTGGTCTCCTTGACCTTCGATGGAAACCACAGCTTGACTTCATGAGCCTTCTCCTCACGGAGCGATTGCACGTTTGCAGTTTCAACTGCACGAAGGCGTCCGACTGCAGGCATGTAGAGCAACTGAATGTTGCACCACTGCTCTATCTTTCGCAGGAGTGCATTCGAGCGTTCCTGCAGCTTCGTCGTTTGCAGATCCGTTGGATGGGCACTGAGAGCGGCCAGATCTTGTTGTAGGCGGTATCTGTAGATAATTCATTAGAAGTTATAAATAAAAAATAAATGTCAAACACGTACTGTTGTTCTTCAAGGTCCAGTCCAGATGATATCAGTACGCCGGGTGAGATATCCATATGCAATGAATTGTTGAGCCCATTTTCGAGGTCTTCGGCTTCTTGTTGAGACAGTTTGAGGCGCACGGCCGCCAGTGTCATGGCTATACATGGTCAGTCAAAAATCTAACATACAGAGTGAGTTACACTTACAGACCGTCCTTATCTCAAACGGATTTTTGCTTGAATGGTCGGACTCCCAGTTTTCAACAACTTCTTTCCACTGGGCCACTTCACTCGGCCGTTCTTCAGTCAGTGCACGGTTGAATTCGTTGAAATCGGATTGGTGTTGTTCACACTCAGGGATTGCGGTCTTTATCTTGCTCAATAAACTGATGCCTATTGGCCATTATTTTCAAGGATTGCTGCGCTGAGACAATTGTGAACACGTACCAAAGTTAGTCACCTTTTTCCAGTTGTAGTAACCGAAATGGTCATCAAGAGTATCTCTGCGTGCACCAGGACCCATCTCCCGTGTGCTTGTAGCGACGGGATTGATGTTGGCCCATCCTCGCTCTGGGGCCTCACCATCGGTGCGTCCCATCCCCTTGATAAGGTTATGCGAGAATGATATCTGACAGGCGGCGATATGAGCTGGTAAGTGAAACTTTGGAATAAGGAATGTCATTGTCTTTCCGTCGCGCTCGAAGTGTAGACGCGAGGGGTATTTTGACATGCGGTCCCATAGATGTTTGCTCCACTGACAGGCAATATCGTAGGATACGTTAAGTACGCTGACTTCATCAGAGTGCTGCACGGTCGAGAAAAAGAGATAATCCATGTTCATATACCTGGTTTGAAGTTGTAAGTTAGGCGATAAAGATGATATAATTCAATACATACTTTTCTCCTCGTTGAAGATCTCCCACTCCGCATGGCCGCTTGAAGTTGTGACGAGAACAGTCCACGGTTCCTGCTCCTGTCGCAGCCAGCCCTCGTGAGTTCTTTGTTTCAGCGAGATTCACGGCGTTGTGATTGACGCAAGTGCTTTTCTAAGTTGGTCATTAGTGATAGCAATGTAAAACGAATGTGCTTGCGTACCTCTTGTGAGACCTTTCCAATATCCTTCAGGAATACTTTAAAGCCGGTCTCCTCGACGAAATAAGACCACCCTTTACTCAAACCAGGGTCAACGCTATCAGAGGACACGTTCTTCCGGACCAACCGAAAGTTCGCGTCAATAGCAAAATATTGTGCATACAGCCATTGCTTGTCAGGGGGCGCCATTCTCCAGTCATCTGGTAAATTCTTGCGAGGATGAGGGCAGGCGTGACACAGCACCGCACATCCTCCAGGTTCAGTCGCATTGATACCAGCAGGATCGTGACCTCGGCCGAAGCGTTTTAGAAGCGTGATGTTCCGCCATTGCTTGATCATACGCAATAAGCTTTCGTAGCGATCCTATCAATTCAACATTAGTAAGTCCAACTTTCGTAGGCACACAACATGCTTACCTTGCAGGGCTTGATACCCGTGTTATCTGTGAGACGAGCGAGCGTCTGCCAATATTCGAATGCGGACGCTTTTGACTCGAAAGTCAACATCTGGAAGTGTTGCAAAACTCGGAAGGTGGCAGCTGATTTTGGATCGGAACATGTTGCAGGGTATAAGCGGGCTCGAAGAATTTGTGTGGTGTGACTTTGTGCGCACGAGCACTCGCAAAAATCCAGTGCGACCTCGTGAACATGATTGATGTCCAAAATCACGAAATCGTCATCAAATGCCTTGGATTGATTGAAGCATCGTTCACCAACTGCATGGCCAAGCTGGATTCGGAGTCCAAGATATTTGAGGGTAGTATCCTCGAAGTAATAACCATTCCAGTGCTAAAACAACGGTTAGCGCACCTAAAGATAGACAATCTAGACTACATGCCTCGATCCTGTGCAGCGGATTATCACGATGCCTTTCTACCATGCAACCCTTGCAGTACAGTTCAGTGCCAAAACAGTCCTTGCAACGATACTCCGGCTCGAATGTGCATTCACGATTCCCGCGACAGGCTTCACGGGTAGCATAATCACCGCGGCCTTCGAGTCTAATGAGTTCCATAAGATATTTCTCTCGCTCCTCCTTAACCCATTGGGCCATTGCACGGTCCTGTCCAGTTCCGATTAAAGAAGAACATCATAAAAATTGAAAATTATCGTACACCAGTTGGCCTTACAGGCTTCTTAGGCTCCAAAGTAGACTCGGCCAAGTAGCTCTCATACGCAGGATCAACGAAGTCGCCATCAGGTGCAGATGAGTCGAAATCATAGCTGAATTCCTCTATCAGCGTCTCGGGGACCAATTGAGGTGCATGTGAGGTGTGCGCAGCACTACCTTCAGCTACATGGAAGAATTCGGTTTCAGTGGAGATCCTGCCTGAAGCGGTTCGAGAGAAGCAAGAGTGCTTATGATAAAGCTCATGGTCGTCAGCGACACGAGAGGAGGACGAAGCTTGACGTTGAGCTTGCTGAGCATGGAGGTTGCTATTGAGTGCGTACCAGTCTCTCCTTAGTTTGTCCATTTCACGTCGACGTTTGCCGCCACCCATGATGGCAATTTGTAGTTGAGTAAAGCTTAAGGCTTAAGGCATGGAGGCAGCGTGTTTCACCATAATACTCACGTGACGTGACAATGGCGTCAACAAGGACATGTGCACTACGTAGTATGCAGAGGTTGTAGATAGAAAGACGGCACCAATGAGGACATGCGCAGGTTGTAGATAGAAATATGCTGATCTACCTTGACACCGTCTGCCATACAAGTTGGTCATGCCGGAGACGCTCGAAGAATTTATCTGTACTGTCGTCCATCAATGTCAGTCCTTCTTCCAATGCATCACAGTGCAATTCCACAGCATCAACAGCAGCTGCAGAAGATGCAAGAAGATACCCTGTACATGCACCATCCGCCTGCAGTGAACTTGCAAGCAGCTCGCGGGCTTCAGAAAGAAGTCCTTGCACCTCTACTAACATTCCTTCACAACATGGCCTCACAGCTTGCCATCCTTCAGCATCAGCGTCACAAACCAACTGGAGGCACTGGGACTCGAGGATTGCGTATTGAGAAGGACCTGTAGAATACCCAAGGTTAACCCATAGGTAGTCTAGTTTTAGTAGAAGCTGTTGGGTAGCCTGAGTCGTTGATTAGCTTATGCGCTGTTAGTGTGAGGAGTAGAATATATATGTACCTCTGTAGCTCCAAGAGCTTTGCGCCAGCGACCTCTGGATTTGAACCGTTCTTCGAGCTTGTGTCTGTAAAGACTCGGTCGGTTCCTATCTGGGTTAGTTGGTGGAGAGGACGTACCTTTCATAATGCCTTCGTTTTGATTGTCGTCGAGCCTCGAGACGCTGTTGTTCAGTGTACTTAGACGGCATTGAAGCAATCGGGAGCAAGCAATGAATGATGCTGGAAGGTATATAAGATTGTGCGTAGAAGATGTGTGAGATTGTGCGTGGAAAGTATGTATAGGATTATGGCGTAACTTACTCAATATGAAATGGCACTTTGAATGGCTGCGCGCACGGACCCTTCGGGACAGACAGACAGAGAAAACACTCAAACAACAGTCCGCGTTCATAACTAAACATGTCAGATACGAGTTCATGCAATAGAGAACGTATCCATTCACAACTACAAGTAGTATATATACCAATCGCGATCGGTCAAATGAAAACAATTTCAATTTGAATGTTCAACCTGCAGAGACTCTAGGCCCGAACATATGATTTTTGCAAGTGATCGCAAGTGAACGGTCAAACGATAACAATTTTAATTCAACTCCAGAGACTCGGATACACAGTCAAATTCAAAATGGCGCGAACATACACATTGAGTATGTAGTACTATCTACAGTAAGATCACAATCAACCCATTCCACTCAATCTACCACAATGGCGGTGCTAATAGATGACCCGTCATTTTGTGTAGTGGGTGTACATGCTAGGATGAATTAAATTAGAATTGGAGCTTAGTGAAAAAAAAAACCTCACCAGTGGTATCAAGCTGTGGCTCGGGTTCAGATACTTTGGGAATTTTCGCACAGCAGGCATAGCACTGCTGACGGTGTGCACGGAAAATGCAAGCTGCGCAACCGTTTGTGTGAGGAGAGGGCAGCTCTGCAGTGGTATTGTTGTGCGCTTGGAAGATCTCTATGTAGACAATTAAATAGTGAGAATGTCAAAGAATGGAATTAAATTTTACTTACCGTCCTGGTCCCTGATGAGCTGCAGAGCGGCAGCAAGCTCATTGATGGTGAAGGTTAGTGGCTCCACCGAGGACGGAGTGCAAGGCTGGATGCACACGGTACAAGTATTATTGGAATTGCTCATTTGAAAATGAACCGATAACGTGTTGCTACTAAATGGGGGTGAGTGAGCCCTTGGGGCGGTAGCTTTTCATATATGACATTAAATTTAACTCCGATCCAATGTATATAGGAATAGAGGAACATGATTGGTCCTCTCATTGATGGCCAAACCTTATTTTGAGGCTTGACTGTAAGTTTTGTTTGGTCAGACGCACCTGGAACTACTACAGCTGGGCAACCAGAAGCAAAAAAAAAACAAAAAGTGAGTAATATCCAAAATCCTACCATGATATGCTGTGAACGATCGAGGCACTTTAAAGCCTTCCAGCCGACATACCGGACCCAGACTAAAAAAAGACAAGGTAAGCGGTGACACACGCCTAGCAATATGCTGTCATTGATCACGCAACCATTATGACAGATGGTTGGATCCCAATGGACGAGCTCCGAACAAAAGGATTACCTAGAGACTCAATTTAGCGAGTTCCTGAAACAGCAACTTCAGGGTACTTTGTTGAACTTCTGGTCCACCGTTAGCATGGAGTTCCTGAATCGATGGCCTGAAATCGATGTACTGTACCCAGACAAGACACTTTCACAGCTCAGCGAGGCTGAGAATGTGGTGCTGGGAAAGGCAGTTGAGGCGCGCAAGAAGGTTAATAAATTTCACAACGATGAATTTGATTTACAAAAACGATGCTCATTTTAAAATCAGCAAATAAAAAATTGGTTCAATTATAGATCTCGCAAGGGCGGTCGGTCACAACTCAACGCAATGACGAAATCGATTACGAAGATGCTCGGCAACAAGGCAAAAGGAACTCGGGCTCTTACCGAGGTCGAAATATTTTCAAAATTGAATTACGATACTGCTGTACGGTCGCAGATTAAGGAGAAAATCGAGGCCGGGTTGCTCGTGACCAAGAACGAGAAATTGTTAGCAGTCAAGGAGTCGACAAAAGCAGCATATGAGGCTGCGCCATCAGAAATTCGGTCATTATGCAAGGCGAAGGCTGCCGAAGAACGTGAAGCTAAGGCTTCTGTCGTGCTCTCCGAAGCCGCTGCAACTGGAACACCTACCAACGCGCAGTATGCAAAGTAAGTGAAATTTGTCTGTCTACGTTAGTACGTCTCGCTCACACTCTGACATTAATAAGGGCACTAGAGGAGTGTATCGGCCCAATATCACAATTTTTTGACGCGTTAAGACAGCTAACAGGTTGGGAGTGGTCTGTCATTGGTGGAGGCCCTGATCCTCGCCTTGGCGGCATGCTTAATGTTTCGAGGTACGTAGAGTTCGATACGTACATTTTCCGTTCTTAACGCTGATTGTTTTTAGTTATCACACAGGCGTGAATCAATCTGGCCTCACGTGGAAGCAGGCGACTTCGAATTTTACAGACAAGCATCTCAACCCATACCTGAGTTATCTTGGGACCGTTTTCAGTACGTATTATTATTTCTTTTGGGGGCTCATCTACTAATGTAATGTACAGCCGAAGATGACAGGAAGAAGCGCGCGTTAGACTACGTACTCCCAGTGGAACAAGAAGAGAATTCCTGGCGTCAAGAGGCCGAGGCTCCGACGATGTCGGATGCGAGCACCTCATTGCAGGTGGCTCTCTCGTCACCTGCAGTGGCCACAGCATGCGACTCCCAGCAAGCTGTAAATTCCGTGTTTGATGAGAGCCTTCTGCCCTTCGACTCACCAGGGCCCTCAGAGGCCTCACGCTTCAGCTCGCAAGGCAAGGGTAAGGAAGCAGCCACCGGAGTGCCTGCAGTCCCTGAGAGCCTTCTGCCCTTCGACTCACCAGGGCCCTCACGCTTCAGCTCGCAAGGCATTGATGACCTGTACTCTTGGGCCCTTGGTACCCCCCTTCCTTCATCAGTACCTTGGCCTCAAACACCTATACTCCCTGCATTTCCGTCAACGTCATCAGTGCCTCCCCTTCCATTGACTTCACCTGATACTCCCATTACATCATGGAGGAAAGACCCCGAGCTGTGGAATACAACAAGGGATTTGACATCTCCTGCTGTTCCTTCAGTGACAGCGCCGATGTACAACTTTGACGGCTGTTCTATTTCCTCCAGTATCAATCCACAGCAAATTCCGGTTCTTCCTTACCCCATAGCAACCGACCAACTGACTGACGAGGTCATCCGTCCTGCCGCTACTGTAGCCCAGCTCACAGTTGTCACCAGTGTGGACCTCACTGCTATGGACGCACCTACTGCAGAAGCACCCACTACTGTTATTGATGCTGGCATTGCTGCTACAGCACCGACTACCTCTCATGTTCGCGCTGTTGCTATGGTCCAGGGGACTGGTATGGAACTCCCCACCATGGACACAACTACCACGAGCGTGCCTGCCGTAGTCACAATTACCGTGGATACACCTGCTCCCCAATTTGCGGCGGTGCAATCAGAAGAGGACATGCCTGTGGCTGCAGACCAGGGTGTTGTCAGGAAAAGCAAGGGTGGTAAGAAAGGTGTCGAGCAGAGGCGTCCGCAAACTGCACGCATCCAACCTTCCAATAGCTCACCCCCCTCAGTCAATGTCCCTCTTCGGAAGACAGGTCGTGTCCGCCAGGAGTCCACGCGCATGGCACAAGCAAACACGATAGGCGAGAGTGCGAAGAGACATAGGACAGGCGAAGCGGAGAACGCCCTCCAAAAGAAGTATGTGCTCTTTCTGTCATCGTTGTACAGCACTAATTTTATGGCAGGAAACGCAAATCATACGCCTGAGTTACCTGCCCATCAAGATATTGTAGTAATATCTTTCTTATACCGTATTATACTAGTCGAAACCATACTGCATGTATTGCGATACCCCCCCGGGGCCACCATTGACTCATTAATACACATTGACTTCTTGCTGCAATTCTCCAGATATGAATGTATTTGCAGTGTCAGACTTGGTGGAAATTTCGTGAGCGCAGCGCTGGTAAGACTTGGCAAATGTTTCATGCACACAGCGCTGTATATGTATACACTTGTACTGTACAATACTATAGACGGGACTTAGTGAAATTTCAATCAGTAAGTGGCGAATCTCGATCCGCATTCAGCATCACAGACTTAGTGAGAAAAATCGTCGTGTAAACACTGATATACACTGCAACCTGCGAGTAAGTATTAAATCTTGATCCAGGACATCAAATTGATGGGCTAGCCAAGTCGAGAACGGGGGGAGAAGCCAGGAATAGTAGAGGAAAGAAGCCTGAAGAAGCCAAGAAAAGCCGTAGCCGAGCCGAGAAGGGGGGGAGAAGCCATGAATAGAGGAAAGAGGCCTGAAGAAGCCAAGAAGGGAAGCCGGGAATGGAGAGAAGCTGGGAAGGGGCTGCGCCAGCCAAAAAGGGTGAAATCTGAAATCTGAAATGTCGTGAGAAAGCGTGAAGCTTCAGCACAGAGACAACCAAGAGCCAGCAAAGGCGCTTACCAGCCCAAAAAGGGTGAAACCAAACATCTGAAATGTCGTGGGAAAGCGTGAAGCTTCAGCACAGAGACACAGAGGCTTGATGCTTCATGAAGCATCACGCTACAGACGTCTGGGAACTAGACACATTGTGCATCAAGGTGTGTCTCTTATCACATACCTTTATGCTTCAATATGACAGTATAGCCTGGGCCATTCAATGCCCCCCTTCAAGATGGAAACACTCTCGTATGGTGGAACACGCTTCTACCTCATCCCCATGCTCGTGTTCTTGCTGTAAGTGTTTGCTTCTTGATTCTCGCTGTCACACTAACTCACTCGCTGTTCTGTAGGCTCTCGCCGTCAAAATTTTCTCAGTACTGATCAACTCAATGCCTGACGAGCGAACAGGCTCAAAGCTGACATGGCTCAACTCAGCGATACGTGGCAACCAAAATGCTCAAACACTCGTCGATATGATTCAGATTGGCCAGTGGTATGGTACAAAGGTGCGTAATAGTTAGTATATGCTGCATCGAAAATTTACATAACACTGTACTATAGGTTGAAAACTCGAGACCACGCAAGGAACCCTACCGCCCCACAGTCAAGTTCCGCGATATCGACAAAGACCTCCTTCGCGCTGTTGCCACAGGAGTCAAGCCAGCTACTGACAATGTCACACCTGACGTGGACACTGGACACGACAGCGAGGACTCGGAGGACTTGCCGGATGATGTCGAAGATGACGTCGTAGACCGTCGCGAAGATGATGAGATGCCGGAGGACGATTTTTTGCAGGTGGACGAAGATATTCACCTTGGCTCTCCTTTATTGCGTGATTTGATCTCTACGGTACCTGTCGTCGGCTCGCAGAATGTTCGAGCGGCCCAGGACAATGTGCCAGTGTCGAAAAAGAGGGCGACCAACTGGAATTTCTAATTTTTCACAATTTTTCACTGTGAAACCTTTATTCACGCTGTTGATAAATCGTTTTCAACTAGTTAATAACTAATTGTTGAAAAGTGTTTAAAACACCTGTTGATAAATGGCCCGAGGTGGTCTGTTTATAAACCGCTGTTGAAAAGTCGTGTCGATTTTTCAACCGTACCCTAGCTCGGATATTCATAATAATCACTGACATCTTCCTCAGAACATCATGCCAGTCACGGTGGTACTGTCTTTCTCATGAATCAAAATCAGTATTTTGACACCTGAGTGACACCTATTCCCACACTTGTTAGTAACGTACATAGTATAACATATTTGTTACTAACGAGGGGGGCAAACCTACGCTGCAGTACTTCAGCGATAGCTGCAACAATCAGCAGTGACTTCAGGAATATTAAGAGGGCGGGTAAATAACATATATATAATATAAATAACATACATTATATAAATAACATATCAGGCTATTGATTTGTCATCTCCCCGGATATCTCCCTTACAACACTGCCGCTACGCCTTCTGATGGTTCCCACGCCCCTCTCTTTCCATCTCCACATCGTCCTTGACGACGTGCTCGCTATCCCGCTCATTCCTCTCCCAACTCTAGCCGATCTTTTGGTTTTAGCTTGTCGACACCCTTGCATTCTACGACACTCTTTTCCTTCTCTCATTGCCCTGGATAATCTCTTGCCAGGAGCTACAAGGTATGTTGCTGTCCTTATGCCTCCTGACGCCTCTAACGCCTCCAACGCCTCTCTCTTTCACGCCCTGCATCGTCCTCGACAATGTGCTCGCTACCACAGTCATTCCTGGCCCAGCTCTACCCGCTCCTTTTGATTGCTCCAACCTCGTGTTGATCGGTCTTTGCTGGCGCTTGCTTTTACTCTCCATGCGACGTGTCCTTGCCCAGGTCCCGCGCTACCATGATCACCGCGCTACCACGATCACCACGCTACCATGATCACCGCGCTACCACGATCACCGCGCTACCACGATCACCACGCTACCATGATCACCGCGCTACCACGATCATGTTCTTCCTTATGTGACGTGAACCTTTTTTTTTTCAATCAAACGAGTTTGACGCTGATGATTATTGCGCTCAGTGTTATCATTACTGTCCTATTAATGTGTCTAGAAGGTGCATAGTACTAGTCCGAATCCGAGTCTGAGCTTGAGCTTGAGCTCGAGCTCAACTCGTCATCGGTGTTGACAGTGGCTTTACTCTTGGGTTGTGAGATGCGAGCCCTGGCTTTCCTTTGCACGTAAACTTGTTCCCCACGTGCATGCCGATCCCGGTTATCCTTCATCCTCTTGACAAGCTCCTTGTCTGAGAGAGACACCCACTTGCACGAATCAGACTTGAGAGCATTTAACAAAACCTGAACCTGCGCTCTTCCACCAGCCTTCGAGGGATTTTTTACCCCCCCCGGCAAGGGCCACTTAGTTAGCTCAACACCATGACGTTCTACTATAGCGCGCTCGTAGTTTGTATAATTCATTTTGACTTTGCCTGACACGTTCTTCTCCATTAAGATAAATTCTTCGATGAATTATGTTAGTGACGGCACGAGGGGACACCACGAAGCACATACCAAGGTTATCTTGGATAAGTTCACGGCATTCACTAATAAGTTTGTTGAGCGGCCGTTGACGGTTAAGTGTTACATGTTCATCTTTGAGACAATCAGTAGGCTACAAGATGAGGACAAAGATAACATACCAAGCTTGCTAATCACGAATGCTTCCAGCTTCAGTCCGAGATGCTGTGGCTCAATGCCTAGGACGTCCCGAACAAATTTTTGAGATTTCTCTGTAAAAAAAATCTTCGGTTCTGCAAGATCTTCAATTCCGCCGCGTACTGCCACATAAAACCCCTCCAGACCAGTGCGTGCATGGAGACCCATCCACTGAGGATAAATTTCAGTTGTATTAGTGGTGGTGTCTCGGACGGTAAATAGATAAATGAAGAGGTGCCAGAGACGGCGGAGGCAAATGAGTAGACAGAGGGCAAACGAATAGACGAGAGATGCCGCAGAGGGCACAAGAGAAGTGACAGGGGCAAACAAATAGACGAGAGAAGCCACGAGGGCAAACGAATAGACGAGAGATGCCACGAGGGCAAATGAATAGACGAGAGATGCCATGGAGGGCAAACGAATAGACGAGAGATGCCGCAGAGGGCACAAGAGAAGTGACAGGGACAAACGAATAGACGAGAGAAGCCACGAGGGCAAACGAATAGACGAGAGATGCCACAAAGGGCGCAAGATACTGCGACGTACCTCACGATCCATGGATGTGAATGCTGCATTCACATCATGTTTGACGGCCTTTGGGTTTGAACGTGCAGTACGGTTCTTTTCTTGGCGATCCTCGAGAACACAGGCATTGTAAGCTTGCTTTTCAGCGAAGGTTAGCTTGCGATAATCTCGGAGTAACGTGGCCTTGTTTTCTGCGATGAAGGCCGTAAGTTTTGTGCGATCGCCTCTGCCTAAGCCTAACGAAAGATTTGTGAGCACCAGTGTTACTTCGCAAATTAAATTATTACACTGACCTTCATTTTCATCCTTGAGTCGGGCTTTGACAAATGCGTTCCAGGAGTTAACACCTCTGGTCTTCTGCAGCATGCGACTGCGAAGAAACAGTTGGTTTCTGGTCCACTTCACTGATCTACAAGACAATTAATATATATCAGCAATAAGATATTTATGATGCAGACTCGCCGGCCATATTTTTGTGCTATGTCAGCAGCCTCTGCTTCGTACGACTCCTTGGCAGTGTCAATATCATCAGCGAGTGCTTCGCGATGGGCACGCTGTTGAGCCTTTTGGGTCGCCGTCAGTTGTGCGCGCACTCGATGAATTTTAGGAGTCGGACGAGGAACCATTGAAGTCAAGGAGTGAATGGCAGCAAAGTTTTATACATTTCAAGTTCAGGGACAAGGACAAATACATGAAGCGAACCGAGATATTGTGAACGAAGCAATATGAGTGGTCCATCATATGCGAGAATGGAGCGAAGCGAAACAACTAAGTCCAGACTAGATTGAAGGTTAGTCAGGTTGAAACAGAGTCCGAACGGGCGGAACTCACTAAGTTTACGGTCACGACTTGCACTAGCCATAATTTGAAGCATGTTGTAATGGCGTTTTTCTGGGATATCAAGCTTCACAAGTATGGCCTTCCAACTGCTTACTTGGTATCCTTCAACCTGCTGGATGCAGCGCCAGATCTCGTCCTTAGTACTGTGGTGAAGGGAAAGGCCAAGAAGTGCGCTGTCGATTTCACCACAGATACGGTCATAACCTGCATCGCGAGTCGACTGAACAGGACCTGGATCAGATGTCATGAGGTAAATGTGGTTAGTGACTGAAACTCCGTCCTTGTCGCCGCGCAACATGGTTTTCATTTGCACTGCATTTCCCGCCTCATTGCCGACCAGCTGTTTTTTTTTTCCCTGTCAGAATCTGTTAGTTGTCAGGACATTTCTCAGGGTCAGAACACCCACATTGTGACGTTTGCATGATTCCTTCGCATCAGAAGAAGTTGGTTGAGCCGTTAGTTTCTTTACGGCAGGAGACGTGCACTTCGCTAATACGAAAGGTCGTGATGGGGGGCTCAGACCACCCGAAAGAATGCGATCTTCTGTCATACGAGCGGCATGTTCATTGTGACGTTTGCATGATTCCTTCGCATCAGAAGAAGTTGGTTGAGCCGTTAGTTTCTTTACGGCAGGAGACGTGCACTTCGCTAATACGAAAGGTCGTGATGGGGGGCTCAGACCACCCGAAAGAATGCGATCTTCTGTCATACGAGCGGCATGTTCTACAGCAGCACTGGTATTAGGTAGTGGCTGGGCTGCTAAGACGAAAGCGCGTGATGGTATTGTGAGGGGACTCGCGCTGCCTGGTAGTATACGGACATGATAACCAGCGTCGTTCGGCTGTGTGACATGCTTAGGGCGCCGCTTTGTGACTCCGCTTGCTTCAGCGAGATCATGGCCCTTGGACACAGGAAGTGCAGGTGGTCGAGGGAATGGCGTAGAAGTGAAATCTGGGCTGCCAAACGTAGGGAAAGTCGAGCCACTCGAATGGTTGGTGTTAGACCATGAAGTCGGGAAGTCAAATGACTCGGATGTGAAAGACATGATACTGTCGTCAGGAGTCTGATGAGCGCGGCGACCGTTGGGTGAGTCTGAGGGATTTGGAAATAAGAAACCGTCTGGTTGGACATGTTCAGAGGACGTGCTAGAATTTTGGTCCAATGCTGCTATTCCTGCCGCACAACTGTTAAAACAAACTTATCAAAGCCGCAAGTGAATCATACGTACTTTCAACCATGCTTTTAGGTAGTTTGACCTCATTCCAGCAGAACCAGCGCTGACGGACGAGTGGCGCAAGCCGATTCAGCAAAATATCATGCATGATTGTCGCTGTGGCCACCTCAGCCTCAGTCTCGAGGAAACAAGAAGATGCAACAGCGGTAACGATCTGAGGGGATGCGCAAAAGTGTCCTGGTTTCTTTAAGAACTCGAATGCTGCTGATAGTTTTATTTCGAAGTGATCTTTCTTGAAAAACAGATTCAACAGTAGCTCGAATCATTTAAATGATAAACTTACAATTTCCCCTTGCAAATCAAGATACTCTAGACGATTAGGGACAGGATCCAGCTCAACAGGGAACAAGCGAGGTGACATAGACAACATTGAGTAAAACAACAGTGAAGTGAGCACAGTCAAGAAGTAAGATTATCGAGTCTGTTTGTTCGGTACGAGGCATTTGATAATGGCAGCAAGAATTAAATTAGTCATAATGAACAGTATCGAGTAGGATTTGCAAACGCTGAGCTCAATTGAATGTGCTATTTTAAAGGGTCAGCGCAGAGCTCAACTTCCTAAGCTTTAGTTTTCAATGACATAGTTTGCAATGCCAACATGGATGGTCGAGATATTGTGTCGTGCCCACCGATCAAACGGGGCTCAATTAAATGTGCTACTACTAGTAAAAGGGTCACAAGCAAATATACGAGAGATGCCACAGAGGGCGCAAGAGAAGTGACAGGGGAAAACGAATAGACGAGAGATCAAATGAATAGATGAGATGCCACAGAGGGCAAACCAATAGACAATATACGAGAGATGCCACAGAGGGCAAATGAATAGACAAGAGATCTTGCCGCGGAGGACAAATGAATAGACGAGAGATGCCACAGAGGGCAAATGAATAGACGAGAGATGCCACAGAGGGCACAAGAAAACTAATAGATGAGAGATCAAACGAATAGACGAGAGATCAAACGAATAGACGAGAGATGCCACAGAGGGCACAAGAGGAGTGACAGGGGAAAACGAATAGACGAGAGATGCCACAGAGGGCGCAAGAGAATCGAAGCAATGTGACATAGAATTAACAGTATGAAAGTTACAAAGAATGCTACACTAAATCTTCAAGTCTCATGGCCTCCTCGTTCATAGCATCATCTTCAGGACCATTCACGCTACCCTCGTCATCTCTGTCTCCATTAGATGCAGTCACTGTCTGGTCTGTAGGAAGACGATCACCTGTGTATCTGTCGAGTGCGTAAATTTGTTGGAGTCGTTTGCGAAGGTTGTTGTTGACACGGTGATGCTTGGCATACAATGTCTTCAACTCGGCTATGAATGGAGAATCTGGGTCATCAGCGAGGAGTGAATCAATAGCTTCCAACGTGGTCCTGTCCTCGTGCTCAACCCAACAATGTAAGCGTTTGATCTCGACATTGAGCCGTACAATCTCTTCGTGTGATCGCACCAATTTGAAATACCTCGCGGCCATCTCGCGATTAGCAGACACAGTCCATGGTTTTGTAAGGATATCGTGGCGTGAGTGTTTCAGAACCGAAAATTCACCGAGGGATGCGTAACCGACAATTTCGGTATAGTCGAGCACGGGACGTGGTGGATTTTGTAAGGGTGCGAGTCTATTGTACTTCTCCAAAGCCGTTCGGATGGCAGCCGAACGTCGTGTGATGGCCTTTGAGATATACTTTCTCATCTTGTAGCCTATGGTAGTCCATGAGTACATCACTTATCTGAATGTCCAAAAAGCGCCTACCAGTGCCGGCAAGATTAGCCTTTGATAACTCAAAAAGACGCCGAACAACTAAGCCCTCCAATTCCTCAACCGAACGAATGAATTGACGTTCCTGAGAATATCTGACTGCTTGCGTGTATTTTGGGTCATGCGGTAGCCACCGCTCCGTAATGCTGTGACGACGCTCGAAATCTTCGACAACATTCAATTGCAGCTCATATTTGCGTAGCGCAGATGCATGCTCAGATTCGAATGCTCTGGAATTGTTCCGAGCGGTGGCATTGAGGCCAGATGTGCGAGTGAAATTTGCGGGAGTATACGTCAGAAAGGGCACGGAAGTAAGACGGCCATATGTTTGTCTAAAACATGCAATGAGAACTACACAAGTAAACAGGGCGCAAAGACGAACTCCGCATATTGAAGCTTCTCAAGCTGTTCGACGTAAGCCACTACAATTGCATCCGAAGTAGGTTCCGTAGCAACCTTGCTGAGATACTCAAACTCCTCATTTCGCCAGTTTACGAAGTCCGCATCCGTAAGATCATGGAGCTGCTTGAATTCCTCGAGGACGGGTGTGTTGGTCTCAATGATCTGAAGAGCTTGAACATAGTTGTTGTAAAGAAATGCGCCTGAAATAGTCAGAAAAAAATTGCTGTTGGGCGCTCAAAAAGACATACCGAGGTCTGAGTACCGGTCCATGTCCCACTGATCGAAGTGGAGGTCGAGGAACTGCATCCAATGGAAGTATGACGCATGTCGGATCAAAATTGCAGCACTGTTTGAACTAGCGAAGATGCGTTCGCAAGTCTCGAGGTCTTCAAGTCCTAGACCATTGAGATACAAAGGGTGATTCTGAAGCTGACAGCGGCGGTCATGAGAAAAGCCGTGGAAGGCGTTTACAACAACCTGTAGATTTAGTCCAGCTGCCTTGACTCCGATAGAACTTGTCGCGATTGTTTTGCGAGATGAGCATGCAATATCGTGTCCGATAGCCTGATCCGCGCCGCAGACATCGAGCAGTCTATTGACTGTGGCCAGACCGTATTTCGCGCTGTTGGTGGATGATTAGCGTAGTACAAATGAGAGTTAAAACACGTACAGTTCACCGCTGCGTTTCATTTCAGTTACACTTTCGATGAGCCCATGACGACACGCTAAAAGAAAAATCCCTGTCTGGTCAAACACAGTAATTCTATCGTTGTCCACAGCCTTGGCTGCAGTCCAGTTTTCTGTGCAAGCGCTCGATATCGTTGATTCTACCGTGGAGGATTCACTAGTTCGACGCCGAACGTCATCCTTGAATTGGTCTACCTCGGCCTCGGAAATAAAATACCGGCTCTGAAATAGGCGCGGATCAGCTGATCCTGACCCGTCCAATCGCTTGGCTGAGAAATTGCCGTCCATCGCGTGGAGACATGCTGGTGACAATAATGGCTCATTAGGTTGCTGTAAAATTGATTTAATTATATCTACATATTTGAGAATGGAGCGTTACCTTGAATGTACAGGAAGGACAAGAACCATTGATCTGCCAGGTATTGGGATCTCTGCCCAAGATCCGGTCAACGCGACTCCGAATTTCCCGCAAGATTTGTAGATAGATATCGAACGCATCAGAAAATTGATCGCGAAACTGTCGAAAATATGTAATCTGTGTAGTAAGTGAGTACGACATCATACATAACACGCTACAACACTTACATCATGAAGTGCGCACAAAACCTTCGTGATCGCTTGGATACTAAACGAGGATTGACGTCGTCGTATTTGGTGATATAGTTCGAGGCATTCGATGCGAATAGCGATAGTCGGCCGTAGTGGGGAGCACCCCAAAAGTCCCATGCGAAGGAGGGCTGCATTCGCTGGTTCATTAGGACGCTGCTGGATGGTGATGGCACGTGCAAAATCTTTGAATGTGATTGAGTGTAAGTAAGGGCCATGTATTGAAGGAATGAAACCTTACCGGAAATTCCAACAACATCAACGTGAAACATGTTAGACGCAATGGTATTGTCTTCGTCAGTTGGCGCTTCATGTCTCCATGCCAAGTAGCCATCAACGAGGGTGGGCATCTGCTCCTTCCAAGCGGCATTGGCATGCTGGCGACGTTTTGTTCGGGTCCGCACATCAATGCGCCCGCGTATATGAGTTTCCCTAGAGATAAACGTTAGATACCTATGTAGAGGGGGGAAAATGCTTACCGTTCTTGAGAGCATGTCTTGAAAAATTCAGACAAAAGCGGACCACCCACAGGCTCGTCCTCAGCGAACTCATTTCTGCTATCATCAACAATCTCGCCTCCAAAGTCCATGGTATCCAAGGAATCTTGCCCAGCCTCCAACTCGGCTTCAGCGAGCAGCTCCTGCATGCGTCTAGAATCGTCTGATGAAAGTGAGCAAGAGACCATCATGAGAATAAGTGACATACCTCGAATCTGGCGCTGTTCTCGCTCCCTGCGAAGCCGCGACTCTCATATTTGAGAGAGCGATGATCTGGAAGTACGAAGATCCATGGAACTACTGAGAAGAGTCATGGTAACTCTCGACGATGTTGACATCCGTTTTCTCGGGGGAGCCATGATGGTGGTAGTGTAGAACCTGAGCAAGGGACACGTCGCATGAAGAGTAAAAGCAAGCGCCGGCAAAGACCGATCAACACGAGGTTGGAGCAATCAAAAGGAGCGGCATGAGAACGTCATCGCGTCCATTGAGAGAGCGAGCGATGGTCCATAGGATCCCGAAAACCAAAAGATCGGCTAGAGTTGGGAGAGGAATGAGCGGGATAGCGAGCACGTCGTCAAGGACGATGTGGAGATGGAAAGAGAGGGGCGTGGGCACCATCAGAAGGCGTAGCGGCAGTGTTGTAAGGGAGATATCCGGGGAGATGACAAATCAATAGCCTGATATGTTATTTATATAATGTATGTTATTTATATTATATATGTTATTTACCCGCCCTCTTAATATTCCTGAAGTCACTGCTGATTGTTGCAGCTATCGCTGAAGTACTGCAGCGTAGGTTTGCCCCCCTCGTTAGTAACAAATATGTTATACTATGTACGTTACTAACAAGTGTGGGAATAGGTGTCACTCAGGTGTATTTTGAAGATCTCGTGCGAGGACTGAATCCCTTGATTTATACCAAAGGAGGCTTGGATCCTGTTAGGGCTTGCGAAGAGGGAAAAAAAGTTGCATGTCTTCAGCCTGGATGTCTTTTGCGTGTTCTATCCTTCCATGGCAGACATCCGAGCTTGGACGCATTCAATATCCCTTGCCTTCTGTATCAGCACTTTGTGCTCGGTCCTCAGACATTCTATCCGGCGAACGAGTAGCCGAGGCAGACATGCTCAACATCCGCGTCCTACCATTGAATTAGTGGTCAGACACGAAGGCGCACCTGGTAACTTGAATCTACTTGAATGAAGCATAGTGCGTTCAACGTGCCGTCCATCAAAAACGATCGTCTATGACTCGGATGCGGCAGAGTTGCTGTTTTCTTTATGTCTAAAGAGGTCGACACCTATACTGACCTGCAAACTGTGGAGTTTGTGCATGCCTCGGTGAGTTATTACTGTCTATCTGACCCGTGATGCCTCACGTTGTCTTTTCCAAGATTCTTACAGACCAGCTATCACCTACGCGTGGATCGTTTGAGGTACGGTTTCGCGGTGAACATCCTAGTCCTTCGTGGACTCTCACACAACATTTCTCGCTCGCTCCACCTCAGGTTCACAAATAATCAGCTACGGATCAATCCTCATGAAGTACGATATCTCCCGAGCTCATTGATACGTCACAGCATGATTTCACCTCGATCATCGATCGTTGCTAGTGTTGAAATGGCGAGCTGCTATCATGGTTTGAATGTAAGCCCCTACTCATCTCGTACCTTCTATCTTGACATAGTGATTCCAGCAGAGCCGGGCAAGTTCATAATCATGATCGTGACGTAGGTAAAAGGAACTACAGATGAGGAATAAACTTGGTCCAAGCTACTGTGTCATATACGCCAGGAGGGAGCGATCGAAAGCTCAGCAACAGAAGTACAATGAATGTAATGCGTGCAGCGACATAAATGGCAACCATAATGACTGCAGCAAATCTCGCGACATTTTCTCCCCAATGGCCCTCAGTGACTTCCAACAATATGGCACAGCCAAATATCAGAAGAATGAATACCGGCGCGGATGCTACCATAAGGGAGGCCGCGCGCCATAGTATCTGCTCTGTGTGCCCCTGAAACAAAACATTCCAGCCCAGACAATGTATTCCTCCAAAGACCATGCCACTGAAGCATCCGATGAGAAGTGTAATGATATGATTACGATCATGACGATCATGGTCATCATAACCACCTAAAGACGGAACCCGACGTTCTCGGACGGCCCGGGGAGAAATGAACACGCCAGTGCCCATAAGACTCCCCCAGGGATAAACGAGAAAGAAAGCATAACGACGCCAGCCTTCCAATGAGAAATCTGCATTTACTTTGCTAGAACGCAGAAGAATCAGAACAATTTTGGACAGCAATATTGACGACATACTCATAGGCTAATCTGCTTGGCGGAGATGCAATTGCTTGCCAATGAATAGCATAAGGGCGCCCTACATCCTTAGGCTTCTTCCACCACACAGCATATGCAACGCAGGTCAGGACAGCTACAGCCAGAGTATCGATTTCAAGCAATGTTATCGGGAGGTTCTGGGCGTGACGGGCGACAAGCTGGAGGACGAACCACGCCAGCTGAAGAACGGCAATGCTTTTGGATAGCCCGTCACCCTTGCTTCGGTCTTCTATGTCTGCCTCTATAATGACAGGCATGTCCACGGATCCTTCACGAACAAAGCGCTCAAGTTCATCGGGTATGAGAGTGGCTCGTGGCTTGTCATTGAAGTAGAGCATGAATCCACCCATCCACGCGAAAAATCCATGCGTCACTGTCCATCCTGTGTGACATCCGTTGAACGTTAGCTATCGCGCTGAAAGGCCGAGCAGGTAATTGACCTCTGAAATCGCGACCTACGGCATGCGGAGCGCTCGGAAGTGAACTGTTCCTTCCATCTGATGTTGGAATTCCATTAAGCAATGTGGTTATGCTTTCTCTTATGTCTGAATGGTCACCGCGAATCTGGTGAAGTCGCGCACCAAAGACGTCATTGAAGGCGTTTGCAGTGACACGAGCACTTAGAAACTGATTCGTGGCCCAGGTGATCATGAGTTCCGGAGCGGTCAGCGCCATGGCCATGAAGAATAGGCGCCGAAACAAAACAGTCCATTTCCCCTCGTCCATGCCCGGGATGTTTGGGTGGATTGAGGTCCATGTGCATGCGAATAGAGTTGCAGCGCAGCTCCAGATGATGTCCCACAAGGTTCTGGTATTACTGCAGGACGGGTAGTCGCTGACATCGACTGTAGGGATACCAGTGCCATTGAGGCTTGACAGTGAGGCGCAAACAAACGCGATATGTAAAAGTAATAGGATAGCGAAGAGTAGGAGGGTCATAATGAATTTGAGAGCATGAGTCTATTCATTTCGCTCCTCTCTTTATGGGCGTGTCGAATGTATGACAAGGCAGGATTAAGCCCTCAGGCCTCAAGCCTCGAGGCTACCATACTAGTCACCAGCAGCGGTGCAGTGATTCTATTGTGGTGCGCGTCCATCACATGCGGAAAGACTGCTCGATGTTCAATACATACTGGCCTAGGGTTCTCCAGGGACAATCATGATGAACTACACGTTAATAGACGGTAATGTGGCACTCACATCTCATGTCCTGAAGCGGTCAATATCGTATTACGTGTCCGCTATGAACGATCGAGGAACCAAAGTCGGTATTGGAAGCACACCATTCTTGAATTGAGCATACAATTTCCCAGTCTTGCAATGTGAGCGTGCAGCAGGCTGGATCCAGATGTAAGTACGTTGAACAAACATGTTGGAATATATATGGGATAGAAGCACGAAATGTGTGCCAGGCGTGGGACATACATTCTCTGCTTGGATGGTCAAATTACAGACAGGAAATAAGTAGAACTCAACTGCTTGCTGGAAGACTAGAACGAGGATTCAGCATCAGCGACATTCTAACTTACCAGCAAGAAGGAGATGCAGTGACCGTGACGGCTGCTGGCACTGTTGGTTTTGGTTTTGTGCGAGTTGGTGCATTATGTAATAGTGCTCCACAAGCTCATTTTGTTCACAGCTCGCTCGTTCAAGTTCTGATCTGGCCAATCAAGGAGGAACTTGTCTTCCGATTCTATACTCTTGCACATGACTCAAACGCGCAGCGCTCGCCACAGACGTGGTACGTGAAGAGATACGAAGTGGCAGTAGGCATCTGCCAGCGAGGAACTTGTCGATTCCAATTTCCGGGCAAGTCGCAAACGAATGTCAGATCAACTGAGGAGTTCTGATTGTATGCATGTACGACTGGAGCTCAATCATTGGTATTTTTTCTGCGCAAATTATCGATGTTGTGTCAGAGAAGTTTGGAGAGTGTTTCCGCCGGCACGTATGCTTCAAGTACAGGAAGGTTGGACTTCCATCTTGGTTGCTGCACGCTGAACGTTCAAGTTGAGGCAGACGAGGGGAAGGGTCTTAATTTGCCATGGTTTATCTAAATTCTTCAGCCCGATGTCACTCGACGCTGTGTTCCCTCTCTAAGGAATCCATTCTTCACATCTGGTCATCAGGTGCGCAGTCACAACAGTTGCACCCTGGCACCTGTATTGACCTCCTTTAAATATTTAGGAATGTCTGATCTGACAATAATTCTCCGCCACCCGCTCCCTTAATTGAGCGTATTACAATCCGGGGAGTCGAGGAATGCAAGGGAATTATAATGGCGCTTAAGTATGGTTATTCGAGTATCATGTTGCACAAGATGGTGATGCAGATCCTCATGAAAACCGTGCTGGCGATGCCACTATAGTTCTCGTAAGAGGCACATGCGCCCGCAGACTTATGAGGGGATCAGAAACGCATGGACGTGGACATGCCAGCTCCTTTCCTATGCGATGCAAAACGGTCCGAACCTCCAGTTCCACGAAAATTACGATAGACTGGGTTTCTTAATGCTTTCATTTGGTCCTGCGAAGGGCCTTGCTTTTCGCTAGATCGACTTTGAATTCCACATGGTCATGCTCACCCCTAAGCCATTATGATGAAGGACACTCAGTAATTCTTTAATCATTCAATACATTGGCACGATCTTGGCTGTTCTCTGGCAAGATCGTGTCAAGCTATCCTCGCAATACTTTGAGTGCGCATTTATTGAACATTCTAGCCCCCAAGAACGAGCGGTGGTCGATGTTGACATGTGCACCATGCTACTGGTATCGATACCTCATGGATGTCGTGGGTCGATCGGAAGTCTGCATTGGAAGCTCTGAAGTCCAGCGTGATGACGTCGAAGCGGAAGTTCTGGGCGCGGACGAAGGTAGGGGGTTCATCAGTGGTAATGTGGTATCGTCGAAGAAAGGACGGAGGTTCCTCTGCAGGGAAAGGCGTGCAAGAGTTCGATCTTGGTGAGGACATGCAACGTTTGGGAGAGGATCTTTTGAAGCACTGCCTGCGGGACGGAAATGATACGAGCCAACCCTTCGTCTCGTTGCAACACAGCAGCTGACGTTGCCGTTGATTCTAAAAGAGTGAGACAAATTATCCTATTCTGTGATTGCGACGCAAGGAAACTACAGATGCGGAACAAACTTGATCCAAACTACTGTATCGTACACGCCAGGAGGCAGTGATCGCAAGCTCTGCAGCATAAGTACAATTAATGTAAGACGTGCAGCAACATATATGAAAGCGCTGATGCTTGCAGTAATTAACATGAAATATATGTTACAATCATTCATAAAGGTCAACCAATTCTTATAGCAAAATAGAAAATAAATGTAAAGCGGTGCACACGCTACCGCAAGGGAAGCCGCATGCCATAGTATCTGTTCAGTGTGATTCTGGAACGAAGAATTCCAGCCTAGACAATGGATCCCTCCAAACACCATCCCACTAAAACATCCAACAAGGAGTATGATTTCACCGTGATACTTACCATAGCCACCAAGAGATGGAACTCGACGCGAATGGACAGCACCAAGCGAACAGAATGATCCCAAACCCATAACGCTAATAAAGGGATAGATGAGAGAAAAGAACCAGCTTCCATCAGACAATGATGGATCTGCTTGGCTAGAATGCAAGCGACATGAAATGATTTCAAGCAAGAGTGCTCATGACGTACTCGTAGGTTAAGTCGCTTGGCGGAGGTCTAGTTGCTTTCCAATGAACAGCATAAGGACGTCCTATATCCTTAGGTTTCTTCCACCATAGGCCATAGGGAACGCAGGTCAGAGCAGCTACAGCCAGGGTGTCGATTTCAAGCAGCGTCATGGGAAGGTTCTGGGCGTGACGGGCGACAAGCTGGAGGACGAACCACACCAGCTGAAGAATGACGACGCCTTTGGATAGTACATCACCCCTGCTTCGATCTTCTATGTCTGCCTCCGTGATGACAGGCATGTCCACGGATCCCTCATGAACAAAGCGCAGGAGTTCATCGGGTGTAAGAGTGGCTCGCGGCATGCCATTGACGTAGAGCAAGAACCCACCCATCCATGCGAGGAACCCGTGAGTCATTGTCCATCCTGGAAATACATCGGTGGAATGTGAGTTATCTTTGACTGAAGAATACGAAGTTGTTACCAACCTCTAATGTCATTTGCAGCTGCGCGAGCGCTAAAAAATTGCCGCGCGGCCCAGGTGATCATAAGTTCTGGGGCGACTAACGCTATGATCATGATACATAGACGACGACAGGCGACGGTAAATTTACCGTCGTCTATACCTGGGATGTTTGGATGGATTACAGTCCACGTACATGCGAACAAGGTCGCAGTGCAGCCCCATATGATGTCCCACAAGGTTCTGGTGTTACAGTTGGATGTAGAGCCACTGACATCGCGTGTAGAGATACTGGTATCATTGGGGCTCGGTAGTGAGGCGTAAATAAACGGAATGTAGAAAAGGACACCGTAAGATAGTAGGGTCATGGTGAAGTTGAGAGCGTACTTTTGTTCCTTTCTCTCCTCTCTTTATGAGACTGGCTGCATCATTGACACACCAGCGTTAAGAAGCCTCCATGTTGCCATAATTACCGTGATCGTAACCGGTGCGGGGAACCTAGATCCGTACCCCACAACTAATGATATTGTTCAAAGTGGGTGCGATTTGCACGGGACCTGGACATAGAGCGTCGAAAACTGATTTAAAGTGTGTCTCGACCTAAATCAAAACGAGAAGTTGATCTGAGAGCGACTCTTTGGCTTTGACCAACTACATACAAGTAACAAGAAGTCAGCATACAGCATACCAATTACGATACTTACTGGATCATAAAATACAGCTTCTTCATGCCATTACAGTCGCCCGACTCGCTCACATGACTATACCGGTATTTTTTGTTCGAGTCAGCAGCATCTGGCGCGGGAAATACAGCTTTTGGGCACTTGTGATATTGACAGGTTTGGCGTCTTTTTCCAATGAGATCTGACGCTTGGACTTTGTCTAAGCGATGCAAGAGAGCTTAGTATAGGCAGAACTTGAACCAGATGCATCCTGGTCCCTGGAACTCACAAATCACATGGTACCAGATGTAAGCGTTGCCCGCTCAAAACGCTGGCATATGAAACAAATTCTTTGTTATCATGTCCGCCGAGCTCGAGGTAGACATGATATCAAAATCAGAACAGATCAGAGACAGATGCCAATGGTGTATGCTGTACTCAGTGCTGAGTGTACTGCGTACATGCACTCTGAGTTTTCGCGCTCCGACTTCTCATCCCGAAATAGTATGAAGTCTCACTGGCGTCAGCGCTTATTTGCACTCACGGTACACTGCATCCTTGAGACGTGTTTCATCTTATCCAAATGTTCACAACGTTTACAGCTCGCTCTTGATCATCTCCAAGACTTTTGTTACATATTTGCGGAGCGTACTCTGTGCTGCTCCCGATAACTATGACCGTCAATTCATTGATCATTGACAGCTTGCGCGCGTATCAATATCATACTTCGGCTGCCCCAATGCACCATTGCCAACACAGCTGAAAGGCGCAGCGCTTTCCACTGACGCCGTGTTTGGTTGTTACAGGCAAGCTGCACTACGGCGCCACCATCTAGATTACAGATTCCTGAGCACGAGGTCGACTTGAAGAGGAAAACCCGCACCAGGAACTTGTCGGGAGGTTCAATTTCTGCGGGTTATATCTGATCATCATCCACGCAGTCACTGTAGTTGTAGCCTGACGCCCATGTACCAACTTGTCTTCCTCCACAGCACGCGTTGTATATTCACAGCCACCTTGACGACTTCCCATTAACGCTCACCCGCGAGCCCGTCAAAATCGAGGGAGTCGAAGGTCATTGTTTTTTTTTTTTTTTTGAATCAAATTTATTGTCCATTGGGGTCTAAGACCCTATGTTAGACATAACCCTGTTCGAATGCGGGGGGTTTACTCCCGACTTGACTATAGTATCGTATGTGATTCTGACTTGTATGGTACGAACACGTACTCCGTCGGCATAGTGTCGGGCAAAGGCCGACGCCAACTTCGTACAAGGGGAATGGCTGTGGTGGGAGTAGTGTAAGTAGGTATGTGTGCGGATTGGGGTTTTGGCCCTCGGTTCGTGATCCCTTATACCTTTCTTCACTTCTTCTGTTTCCTACGGTGACTCTCGTCCTGCGATTGTCATCCCCTTCATCGAGTTTGGAGTGATTGGATTGGTGGTACATGTGTGCGGTGGTTAGTTTTTACATTTGGCGTGTTTTTGTCTACAAAGGTTTTCGTGAGGTTTATTGTACATTTTTAAGCTAGCGTGGTCTCACCGAATGTATTCTTGAATCGGCCTGAGCTATTCACAAAGCGCATAAGAGGGATGGTAGCCTTATCGGCTGACAGTAGATAGGCTATGGACGATGCTTGGCGACGTAAGGTGTTGTGGAGGAAGTGGCGTTCACGGGCATATTGCGGGCAGTCGAAGATATAATGGTGGATGGTCTCGTCGGTTCCTGGACATAATGGGCAATGGGGGGAGATACTCTTTCCTATTCGATGCAGGTGCTGGTTGAGAGGAACGTGGCGTGTGCGGAGCTGGGTGTATAGACTTGTGTGGCGTCTTGGGAGGGTCGGAAGAGCTTGAGGAATCTGTTGGAGGGCATGGTGGGATCTATTACTTTGGCCCTCGCATAGCGAGGCGACTTCTCCCAGTCCTTTCTCCAGCGTGAGTTTATTGCGTCTTGGTGCCATTGCTTGAGGGCTGATGCGCTGTCCGGTAGCGGGTCTCCTTGGAGGTATTTTGGGAGGCTTCTTCGTTCACTATTCCGGTGTTCTCCCTCTGCCGCTTCCTTGGCTGCGGCGTCTGCTAACTCGTTGCCCTCAACACCCTTGTGACCAGGTATCCAAATGATTGTCAGTTCGAAGTTGCTTTCCTGTTCTCTCTCCGTTTTGGCTAACGCGCGTGTCATTCTGCGAAAGTGCTCGACTAAGTAACTGCCCGGGTTCGAATTTGAACTCTCACCTGATCTTATAGCGGCTTGATTGTCAATGAATATCGATGCTGGATATTCCAGATTCGGCTCGGTTGCGAGGAGCTTTGCTGCCAGGGTGAGGCCAACTACTTCCGCCTCGTAGACGGTGTGCGACTTGTCTGGTCCTAGGAAATATCGAAGAGTGCGTGGGTCTTTCCCTTCTCGAATCAGCACTGCGGCCGCTCCTACTCCTCCATCGTGTCCAGAGCCATCTGAGAATATTTGTATCTTGTCCGGTAAGGTTTCTTGTTCTTTGATGGCTTCTTTGACCTTGAGAGCGATGTGCGTGTGGTAGACGAAGGTCATTGTTCTTGTACTGACCACTAATGTTAGGCATTACTCATGATTCAAGTTTGACGTCTCTCAAGTCTCGTTGCAGGAATCATGCATAGTCAGAGCTTGGACCAGTACGGTATACACCACCAGCTGGTGTGCACTAATCAACATCAACACGTCGTTCTCAAGGCTCTCACTGATCTTTGACTAGTTTTCATATCTTACTGCTCCAGATCCCATCGAAGGAGATCTGTGCACATGACGCAGTTTCGGGAGGTCAGTCTCATGCCTAGTCGAGCGTTGGCACAGGATGAAATGTTGTGATGATTGTTGCTGAGACTACAGTCAATCTGACTTGGTCATTCTGATGAGGTTGCTTCCCGCCGTACTCCCTCAAGAAACTACCTGAAAGAAAACTCACTGCGGTATCAGCTCTAGGCAGCTTTTTCTTGTCCAAAATGTTTGGCTCGTATGAGCTGTACGTCTCGATCACTCTTAACATCTGGCTCGTCCTAATATCTAAGCAGCAACATGCAGCCATGATGCAGGTCTATCAGTCCACAGCATATCCCCTTTCTTTGCCTCCCCACATCGGAGTAAAGGTTCATGACCTGCCCGAAGATCTCCGCGAAGGAGAATATGAGGACCAAGCATGCTAGTGAGGTGGATCTTGTCGTGGAAGACTTTCAAGAACTGCGATGCTCGGTGAAGCTCACAATCAGTTATATACTTTGTAGATCCTTGCCGATTTCTGGAGTTGATGTTGCAAGCCAGTAACGATACAAGTACAAAATGGTATTCGTATATACAGTTAGTGCTACAATATCTCTAGTGTCCTGACATCCATCATGTTGTGAACAGAAGCTATATCTACGACTTGACCGGTGATATCGCGGTCTGACGCAATTCTTTTGTATTCTCCGCCGCGCTGCTGCGCTAGCAAGAGTGCGCCGAAGGGTTGCCCGAGGCGAACAATCAATCGCAGCGCTCGTGAATAAGAGTCCGAACCAGCTGCTGAATGAGAGTCCGAACCAGCTGGCGAACGAGACCTGGGCAGATCCCAATCTTCCACGCCTGGATCATCATCTATAAAGTCAGGCAGCTCCATGATATGTCGATCCCAAGGACGGACAAGCATGAATGTCCGCCGAGTGGGCCTTTCCCGCGAGAACTGAGGCAGCTTGTCTCCTGTGGTGATCAGTAGGTCGCAAAGACCATTTGCCTTGACTGCATATGTAAAGTATAACTCAGGCTGGTCTCGAGCACTGCTCCGTTTGATTTCTGTGACAGGGAATGCGATGCAGGGCATGTGCAATCTGCAGTTTGCGAAACGAGGAGCACAGAGTGTGTCGAACAGGGTATAAAGTTTGGAGGCCAAGTCTATGGGCACCGCATTTCGGATCGAAGTGACTGATGTCTGAATATCGTCTTCGGACAGAGATGGTGGCGTGAATGGTGGAGCTTCGTATGAAGCGATGTCGGCTGGCAGACAGGAATTGAACTCGGATGATTCCCCGACCCAGTCCAGGGCGCTAATGTCGCCAGACTTGGCCACTATCTCCTGCAAGAGCCGCCCGAGTGCGTTGTGCTTCTTCTCGCCATAAAGTACAGGTAGGTGGATGTCGAAGATACCAAATAATGAGTATGCGATGTCTTCTGGCAACGTGGTGATACGCGTCGACGCCCATTGAAGTTTCTCTCGGGCGCCATTCATCCCTGGATTGAAGGCGACGAGTGACCGTGCATCAATGCCCGTTGCTTCCTCCAACTCCTGCATGATTGTGATAGACTCCTTGTGGTTGGGAGAGTGGTCGTCCAGATATCTGGTCCAATCTTTCTGGTAGAAGAGAAGGACTTTAGGAGCCAGGAATTCTGGGACAGTCCATCCTCGCGTATTCCAAGCGCTCCTGGCAAGAGCGCCAGACTTCGACGGGGGCAAAACGTCCGAGAGATAGACGATCGTGAGAGCTGAGTGGCGGTACCAGTCAAACATGGAATTGAGTGATTGCTGAAGCTCGGCGTTGTTATGCTGGTTGATGCAACACGTATCAATCCATGCCCAGCGATAGTCTGCACGACGAGCAACTTCGCAGAACGACTGCAGTTTCGCAATGCCACCAACTGCATTCAACTTGTACACGACCTTGTCCTGAATGTCGTGCAGCAGTGGCTCTTTCTCTTCCCATCTATGCGATAGCGTAACACAGCGGAAGTAAATGTTGACCGCTTTTTTAATACGTTCCATGCGGAGGTCTGCATGCCTCATTGTTGATGACAAAAGCTCCTGGTACTCTGTGCTCGTTTTGAAAGCGGTTATTTGCGCTTCTCGATCGCATATGAGCCCAGTGGTGGTGTCGAGTAGACGAAGTGGAGTATGTTCCGTCTGAGCGTGGATCACCTTTCGAATAGCACCCTCTGCTTCATACGGACTGAGATATAGCTGACGCAATTCTAGAGAAAGAATGAGTTTGCATCTGGTTTCATGTATTATGTGGGGCTTACTTCGTATTTGCACATCGGGATCATTATCCAATATGCAGATCATGACTTGAAAGGCCTCGATTGCTTCGTGGTAGCGCTGTGCGCCATGAAGCGCCGCGTGCTTCAACTGGTATCCAATATGTGACGACGTGTTGAGCTCGATGACCTATGTATCATCAAATGAGTATTGTTGGCCACAAAGCAGTATAACATGATATTGTACCTTTAATGCATCGAGAAGCGCTTCCTGCCATAGCATTTTTTCTGACCTTGCCCTACTGCGATTTGCAAATGCAGTATCACATACAGAGCCCAGGTTGATCGCTACCGAACATAGTTCAATAGCTTTGTCGTAATCACTCGCACGAAGGGCAGCATCTCCGTTGGTAGCATAGAGTGCACCACACTGTTGCTTGAAATCTAAGTAAGATGTGGGTCAGAATCATAGCTTAGGTGAGATGGCTGAGGTCTTACCCGTAGACCAATCAAGGCAGCTGGCCTTCATATTTTCATCACTCATATTCATCATATGATGGTACGATTCCATAGCTTCTTCAAGTCTGTCTGCACAAAGGAGTGCGTGGCACCGCTTCTGGTTTGCAGATTGCCACAAGGACTTGAGGTCCCAGCCAAAGAGCTGCACAAAGCGTACAGTTAGACTTAGAAAGTGTATTTTCAGTTGCATTATATCGACGTACCACCACAAAGTCTTCATATATAGCGTGGATGTCCAATTGAGATGGGTAATCGATGGCCTTGACAGCGGCAGTGAAGTGATGGAGAGCTTCGCTGTGTCGTTCGTCATTCGAAGCACGGATCCCCAATTCGACGTGAAAATATGCCTGATGTGTGTGTCAATACCTAAACCTGAGCTCGATTGAGTGCACCCACTTCCACGATATGACATGCAAGAGTATCGGCATCCGGACAAGCAACAGATAGCTGTTGGACACGCTGCATTCCCTCGTCAAGTTCATTTGCATTGAAAAGGGTAACGGCCTGAAAATCGTAAGAAAGCGCAGAACATGTAAGACAAACTTGACCTGCCTTGACCAATAGAAGAAAATGAATTATTTTGGGATCTTCATCCGCGAACATGAACGCGAGATCAAATGCTTTCATCGCATCTTGCAACCGCTGTTTCCCACAGAGGGCCATACCCTTGGAGATATAGCCTGTCGACGAGGGCTGAATTTTGATGGACTACGTCACAATCAAACTTAACTTGTCTCAAGGTCATGATGAGCTGGTGAAGTATCTCACCTGAAGTGCATCATTAAGTGCGCAGTCCCAATCTCGTTTCCGCGTCATAACGAAGGAGCGGCTCGCATAGGTGTTGGAGTTGCCGGCATCCACATCAATCTCTTGTGTGAGTAGTCTTTCAGCGGCAGGCAAGTCTCCAGTTATGCATGCACTGCGGGCTGTCGTGTTTATAGCGAGGATCTGATATCATGTTATGTCTCAAGTATCAAAGGTGGAATAAAACAACCATACCTTAAGGTTGGACACAACTTTCGGAGCCGTGGGAGTACGGTCACGGTGCTTCTTCGGCAAAGCGCCCTCGGGTACCGCCCACTCTGAGATCTTCTTATCATTGCCCCCGCTGAAGACGCGCTTGCCATCTGTGGAGAACGTGACGGAGTGCACCACACTGGAGTGCTTGAATATAGCGATAGTTTGTCGATCCGAGAGCCGCCAGAGGCGGACACTCTTGTCACGGGATGCGGAGGCGACAAGAGTACCAGCTGAGTTCACAGCAATGGCATTGATACGGCCAGTGTGGCCTGTCCAAGGATTGTTGACCTGTTTCCAGGTTGATGTGTCCCACTCTCGAATTGAGTTATTAAAGCTACAGCCCGCTAAGAGAAGCCGGGCACCATCAGGCGTCCACAGAAATGTGGCTCCCTCATCCTTTGGATATGTCACTGTTCTCCTCGACCGACCGCTAGGCTCTGGCTGGTGAGCCTTGAAGATTGTGATGGGTTCCCTCGTGCTTGAATTAAAAATATAGATATCGTTGCGTGTCGCGACGGCGAGAATTTTGCCAGACGGTGAATACCGAACGCAGTAGACTCGATCATGAAACTTGATTGGGTATCCTTGCAGCTGCCATGTCTTTGTGTTCCACAGCTTCACTGTTTTATCCCATGAACCGGTCGCCAACACCGCACCGTCCGGAGAAAAGTCCAGGGAGCGGATTTCCATGGAGTGGGCCTCGATGATTTGGGCAGTTTGATTGAGAGATTCAGTGCCACGTTCTGAATCCCAATCCCAAGCAGTGAACCCCCCGTTATCATCACCACTTACCATCAATTGTCTATCCCATGATACCGTCATTGCCCGCAGCCGTTTGCGACGCTTCTCTATTTTCTGTAGCACAGTTCCCTCCCTCAATTCCCACAACCAAAGCATCTTATCTTCTGCACCCGTGACCATATGTCGTCCATCGGGGAAGACCAAAATTGCCTCTACGTTGCAATTATGGCATTCAAACGCTCGAACAGGTGAAGTGATGCGCGTTGCGTCCTCTGCCATCCTGGTAAGGTTTGAAGGTGTTGTGGACGAGGTGTTCTTGCTGAGGCTTGCTGGAGAGACTGCGGCTCGCCACTATGTATAAGCTGGTATATCCTGCCTCATATCAAGGCCGGGCCTGGGCCTGAAAACCCTGACTTGGACCTAGAGGGGGGAAAAACTCAGGCCAGGTCCATCCAGAGTGCCTGGGCCTGGTGCAGGGCTCTGTATCAAAAATGTTTGATTCTGTTACAACATCGGTGAGTAAACAATTCATATCCATCATCTCTTCAGCGAAATGGCAGGCTTTTTGGCTGAACTCACCCGTGCTATAATCACACCTGGACGTTAACATATTGATAACACCGAGGAGAGCCAGGGCTATCACATTCCGTCACTTTCGTAGGGAAACTACAAAGGAGGAACGAATTTGATCCAAGTTACCGAAATGCAGTGTATACGCCAGGAAATAGTGATCTAGGGATGGTGTATCATGACACACCACCCATCACCAGCAAAAATAAGGCGCAGCACTTGCCATAGGCGCCTGTGTACAGCTTGAGGTATTTCGATCCAATGACGCACGCTGACTCTTCTGAAGGGAATGTTCATCACAGCGAAGGTCATTCCGGGAGAAATGAAGCGTTCTGCGGCGGTGACCATATGTCATCCATTGGGGAAGACCGCAATTATCTTTACGTTATAACATTTAAACGCTCGAGCAGTTCAAGCGATGCGCACCGCATCTTCCGTCATTGTGGTAAAGTTTGGTGGTTTTGAGCAGTCTACACGGCATGGTCGAGGTGAACTTGCTTCAACGAATTTAATAGGGGGCTTTTTGTATCCTGTTTCACAGCGTTAAACGCCTCATGAGGCTGTTCGTGCGTATCATTTGCAAAAGAAGCCCTGCGAGTGAGCGGGTTTCCATCAGTACAAGTCGGGCCTGACCTGTGCACTGCATCCTTATCTATGGAACTAATTGTCAGAAACAAAAAATACTATCGGTCAGCAGCCATGCATCTATGCGCGACAAATAATGAACTTGACTACCGTATCGCTAGTTGCACATTGTACACCACCGTGTCCGCGAAAAAAGATATGAACGCGTGAACGTTCATCACGTCTGCAATGTTCCAGCGATAAGAACTCAACTCAAATGGGAAAAAAAGCACACACCAAGCTCATCCAGACCGCCTCTCCCCAATTTCTTGGTGAGTGTTCTTTGGATCTGGAAAGATGATCACCAGTCACAGGGAAAAAAATAGAAGATATTACATACCTCTCAGTCTCTATGTCCTCTGTCCCGGACTTGAAATCCATCTCGCTCGGTTTCACCAGGGGTACCCGCATCACACATTTCGCAGTCGCATACAGCACCGGGAACAGTATGACAGGCAAATATGTCGTCACAAACGTCGCATTGGACCAATTGGCTTTCAAAAAGACTTGCCATCCGCTGAACTAAAAGCATGATGAAGGATTTTAGGATAACAGCAGCGGCGCAATAAATGTGCACTTACCAGGAGAGTTACCAGTGACGAAGCAATCACCCACCACGATGCATATGGCTGGAGTCTCGAGGCGTATGGTAAACGTTTCCTGTCATACCCTTGTGCCAGTAATCCCCGACGGAACCGGATGTAGGTCACCCCGATACAGAACCACGCCAAGAGTCCTGCGGTAGCGGTCATGTTCGAAAACCAGGTAAAAACAATGCCGGAGCTGGTGTTCACAACCATGTATGACAAAAGGGAAAACAAGGAGCAAAAAATGACGGCTACATATGGATGGCCCGAACGGGATGTGCGCATGAAAAACTTGGGGGCATTCCCAGCAGCAGCAAGGCCATCTGTGAATTGAAAGTAAGAACACGCAAGATTGTGCATTTCTGCACGTACATAATCCCCTCGATGACAAATATAAGTCGCTTGAAGAGGCGGACCAAGCAGAAGTTAAGATAACTGCGTTCAAGATCTGGCCTGGATATTATTGACAAGAGTAACGAGACACCTGAAGAGACGTACCGAAGGTAGATATTTAATTCCAGCCTGGTTGATAGCAATCACGAACGGAGATGAGGAGATGTTGGAAGAGTAGAGACTTAAAAGAGGGTTGTTCGAAGGGACGAGCAACCCAATGACAAAAACGCCCCCAATGTAAAATAGGAGAATTCGGATGCACACTGTCCGTATCGCCCGCGGCATGGCGTATCGAGGGTTTTTCATCTCTGCCGCTGCCATCTAAGATCGTAGCAATAATAAAATATTCATGTCAGCGACAGGGAAAGCCCACCTACAGTGACGACCTCGGTTCCAATAAAAGAAAAGGCAGCTTGGATGAGTACACGGACAAACCCTAGAAACTGCCCTGTAGCTCCAGCTATGCCATCGAACTGTACAAACGGTCCGGGATTTTTCCAGTATCGAAACCCAATACGATCATGACTTGGGCCACCCCCCAGGTCTAGCACAATGCCAAGTATAAGAAGCCCTGTTATCGTGACGACTTTGATGGACCTGGTCGACGTCAAGTCTATCCTGACATGGGGCAAAAATGGTTGCTCACGCAAATATGAACTCCATTTCTCCATAGGTCCCTGAATATCATGTCAACATTTCCGATTAACATTCATTGAAGCAAGGAACAAACCAACGCCAAAAAGATTGATTCCAACGGCAATAACCAAACACATCGTGATCCACACAGCATTGTTTACTCCAGGATTCCAATAGTCGATGAGAGTAGCGGCAGCTGATAACTCAGCTTCACCGAGCGTAAAATAGGTGTAAGCCGAACGGACTTCAAAGCATGGTTGTACTTACCAGGTATCGTAAACTGATGTGAAATTACGCCATAAATATCTTTGAGTCATTCACAGCAATGCGACATCTTACCGTCCAACAGTACCAGCAATTCCAACCCATCGCAAAGGAGAAGGCTGGATCGACAAATCTTTCCGCGAGTCTGATATGACCGCCTGGAATGGGAAGGAGAGCGATCATTTCCCCGACAGTTATCTGTTTATGTATCTAGGATACCAAAACACAGCAGCGAACCCAAGATAAGCTCACCATCACGCAGTAGCACATTGTACCCATGAACGTATACCCGAGTAGAAGTCCCATAGGACCACCCTCCATCAATGCCGTCGCAGTGCCTAGGAACAAGCCCGTACCAATGACGCCTCCAATGCTGAAGATAAGAACCATGAGATGTATGTGCATGTTCAAGACATGAAAACTCGCCTGATCATGACAACATGACGCTCCTTCAGGCGTCGTTGAAGTGGCACGTTCGAAAGTAAGACAGTGGTGTCGGGCAGTTCGCTGTGTTCAGGGTCATAGGCATTGGCAAGCACTTTTGGCGTCTTTGCTGTGAAACACAGAGGTATCATCCTTCCCGTACGAAAACCTTATGTGGATGTTCCCTGGACTTGGACAATAAATACACCTCATATCAGTAAGGCGTTCAACGCGGAATCCCAACGTGGGACAGCCGCTTTCGACGGATCGAAAATTTTATGGGCACAGATCCTCCAGGCATGCCGCAACAAGATTATCCATTGTATGCTAAAAGCATTTTCATTTTGAGGCATGTATCAGCAGACGGGAATACATTAAGCAACTGACAGATTGCTACTGAATGAGATGTGCTGCCATTGATGATTGGGTCGAGCTGAATTGGTGAAATCTGTCAACGCTCTGATCAAGCGATCACGTGCACTGATGGCTTTATTGCGAATGTTATTATTGTGGGGCGAGTTCGCAGGGGAGATCGATTTCGGTGAGGACATGCAGCCTATTGGGAAGTTGATATACGAGCAATCAATGCAGGGCGGGGTTTAATGCGGGGTTTCGGACGCAGCCGTCATCCCCACCAAGTTCAACCATTACAACTCTCGCCAAGTCGCCGACATTGTAGATTACACTCATGACTAGGCCATCGTATGTGAGGTACATAGGAAGGACTGATCACAATTTTAGCTTCAGGTATCCGTCGTAGCTTTTGGGGTCCCTTGTTTGGTAAAAATGTTGAGAAATTACGTTGACCAGTCACCGTGACAAGTATTTTCAGAAATACAACCGCCTCGTGACTTGCTCTCGACACATGAGTCCAGCAAAGCTGTCCATGCAACCAATAATACCTCCTTCTCGATAGGTACGCATTCCGACTTCTCATTCTATGGCTCAGCGCTCACTGTTTGCCTAGTCACCCTAGGCAGGCCTTATACGAAGGAAGACGGCAGTTCCTTGTATCCTGCTGCTTAACTCTTGCTCATGTGTTTGTGCGTTCCACAAGCTTGTCAAGTCCTTGAGGCGTCTTCACAACTCACTCTCAATAATATCCAAGGCTATTTTACTCTGTTCATTCCGATCTGATCTGACCGGATGAACATTGTTGACCGTCATCAACATGGCTGACAGGCGCGGCACTTTCCATGAATGCCGTATCCGAATGTATTTTCTTCAACGTCAGGAGCAAGTTACAGATGGGTGTATAGCGAGGGTGACATGTTCCAGGTCTTTACGGGTCGCATTACCATGTTTCTTCAGTTTTGTTGATTAGATATTCTCCCTAGCACCCCTACAGCTCATTTGTGTCTCGGGAGTTTCCCATCTAGCCATCATGTGTGCAATCACAGCAATTTTAACCTGGCACATGAATCCCACACCTCTCTTCCCTGCTCCGCATTCGGGAACGTGCAATCCAATGACTTTTCGCCGACCGTCACTCACTTTCTTTGGCTCACCGAACTTGAGGGAGTCCATGCGTCATTCAAGCGGCGTCCTGCATAAGATTGGTTGTGTAGATGTCGGTAAACATTGCAGACGGTGCTATCGTGTTGCCAAAAAGAGTCACTGAGCCCGCACACAAGGGTAGCGAAGAAATCACAAAGGTGTGGATGATGAGGCTTTCAAGAGTAAAACCATGTATATCTCCTGCTCTATCCGACTCAAATGTACCTGTAGGAAAGTAAGTGACACCTGTCCATTCGCAAATCTCCGGCATATATCATAATTTCTTGATCACGCTAGATGCCCATGCACATGACACGCACAACACTCAATCTGGTCGTCGATGATCCGAATATCACTGAGTCGTATCGACGCTGCATTTCAACATCATCGTCCAATACCGTTTGACTTAGGTGTTGCGCCGAATGTAGCTCCTGGCCATTTTGTCACTTGCGATGGTCAGTAAATATTCGTTTTGTGGATGCACATGATGGTCACCAGCAGTTTATTTTGTGATGCGGCTCTTGATGTCCATGACGGCCAGCTTGCGCTCTAATACTGACAGATGAAACCCATCCTGCTTTCCAAACTAGGTTTCTCTAGGAAAACTAGAGCCGCTGCGAATATTCTTATTGGAAGTATTCTCACCAGATCTGGATCTCACTCTCCACCAGTTGGAGCTCAGTCTGAGGTATGCTACAAATAGTACACGCACTCATAGATCCAACAGGTTCGCGCTTGTGCACCACCCTACAGTACGTCATTCATACAAGATGCCATACCATCTTTCACCCGCAATGCTCGATTTCTCAGCTGCTCGCATTGACATCGTTCAAATATCGCACGTGTTGGGCAATAAATTACTAGACAACTATATAGGACTAATAGTAGACCAGAAGGTCAGCCGATAATTTCGCATCTTTGTTTATCCTAACCTTTATTTCATGTAGCTCCAGACCGAATTATACGTCTTGTCGTTTTTGCTCAAAGATCGGGTCTATCCTGATGATCTTTGGGAAATAGTCGGGGAACGCAGTATAGAAGTGAAGCAGGATGAAAGATTGCGATCGCACCAACGATCTTGTACTGGTGGAGATGACGAAAGTCATGCAATTGTGGAGCGAATTCTCATAGAAGAGAGGAGGAAACGATGTCAGATGGAGGTATCTTTGTACAGCAAGGCTATCGAACGTTTGGAGCAATACCGGACGCGTAAGCTTCTCTTACTTTGTGATGCAGATGTGTGGTCTGAACCCTCTTATTCTGTAGCATCAGCACGTATGAACCCTCTACCCATGCACGAGACCAAAACTCCCTCAGCAATGTTGATTAGGGCGGCTGAACCTTTGGCCCATGCACTTGTGCCCTGTGCGCCTTTGGCCTGTTCGATAGCCACGCGAGAGAAGTACGAAGCTTTGACGACGGGGAACGACGGCCTCATCCCGACTGCAGGGTTTTCGATTGATGAACCCTCACCTCTGGACGGCCCTACCCCTTCAGGAGCGCCAGGAGGGGAACCAGGAACCGCCAACTTGAACGTCAGTGCTGCAATAATCTGCTTGACTGCGCTGACCATCTCTCTACAGTGGATCAGCCCCACGTTACCCCTCATGAGCACGTGGGTCACCACTAGCGTCCAAGAAGCCTTTTACGAGGCATTCCACACAGAACTGACATGTCAAGCGGAGCTGATGGCCAAGTCAATGCGTAATACATGTGACAACGCTTATGTGCACATTCTGGCGCTGGATTTGCTCACCTTGCGAGCAAAGATGCGCCGTGCCACAGCCGAGATGGAAATTTATACACTAGCTATTGAGAATACCCAAGAATCCGATTTTTCTTACGAGAGTGGGCACAAACCGATCATGTTCTCTTTCGTTACTGATGCAATCGCAGATCCATCGATGTCCTTCTATAAAACTATTCCACAGCCTCTATCCGGAGAGGTGGACGGCGACAACAATGACGTTGACGATGGCGTGGATGTGGATATTTACGAGGACACTGACGGAGACATGGAAGAGGACTATGAATTTTGGTAATGTAGGTTTTCATGTAATGGTAGAAACACACCAACGTGCTGATGACACAAGTCGGTCTTCATTTGATATTGCGATCGATAGGCCTAGGGACACAACAATGTTGTTTCTCTATATATGGCATAAAGAATCGGTCGATATGCACTCTTTGATCAATCAAGACGCCCCTCCCAAAGCTCTCATATCTTCGTCTGGATCTCGTATCTCTACCCCAGATCTTGCGGATGGAGTTCTGGTAGTGACCTCAGTAGAGATGTTCATTGCTCCTGTCCTCGTGACGTGATTCTGAAGGCCACACTGCTGTCGAAGCAGGAATCATCGATTACATACAACAACACGCTGGGAAGGCCTTATCAATTCAAATGATTCATGATCAGGTGCTTCTCCGATTCTGCAGTATATAAACCATCAAATTTCCCCGCTCAGCATACACTTCCACATACCCACCACCCACATACACAATGCCGATCAACCAGGCGCGGGTTAGCACTCTCTTGAGGAAATCGCTTTTGGGGGAACTCCTTGACACCCAATTTTACCTGTTCTCTGCTCGATCAAAGCATGGGAACATCAGAGTTGCTGCTAAGATCAGATCGCTGTTTGCCAACGATGAAGGCCTCACCGCGGATTTGAAGTACTTCAATAGCTGTGAGTCCTTGCATATCTGTTACTGCTCAGTCAAGCTCAGCAAATACTTCCAGTACTCTCCGAAAAAACGCTCAAGGATCCTGCCTTGATCGAAGTTCCACTCGAACATCATCCAGCATCTGAGGAAATTCTTTCTCTCGATGATTATGGCTATGCATCCGATAGTGACCTCGATGAAGATGAAGATGAAGAGGAGGAGGATGAAACAAACGAAACAGTACAAGATAGTAGGTGGTTTCACCCATCCTGACACTGGCATGGGATCATCTTATGTTTGAAGATGAAAGGCTCGAACTTCAAGCGAATGTCTCTGCGGGAACAACACCATTGATCAAGAATGATGGTACCAAGGGGGTGTACCGCACGTCTCCGAACCGAAAAATACTTGTAACAGATACTGCATTCAACACGTGCGGTTTTCTAGTCTAACACTCGGTTTTCTTGCTTATTAACTCGACGTAGATGGCAGGCTTTGTTGTACTATCTGTACACTGACGAGATCGTGTTTGCACCTTTGCGATCGCAAGGAAGTCAGACAGCGACACAGTTGGGTCTCGGTAAGCCCCCACCATGCTCTCCGAAGTCTATGTATCGCCTGGCATGCAAAGTGAGTCTCGACCCTTGCGTAATCTTCGATGCTATCTATGTGAAATTGTGAATTGATACTCGTGATTGTACTAGATAGATCAGGACGTATTGCGGGACAAAGCGTTGGCCGCGATAAAATCTAGTCTGACTGAGCACAATATCCTGCAAGAACTTTCTCTGTCTCTCACATCCAGGTCAGTTTCGCTACACATATTTGATACCATTGGGATACCGACCTGTCGTCCGAGGTTTCCTCCCATTCTTGAGATGGAGGTTGAGAGTTTATTCCAGCTCATCACTAGCGCGACTGTCATGAAGGACTTTCCGACATTCATTAAAAGGATAGGTGGTGCTGACCTCCCACATGGGGTTGACATCCTGATCAAACTCCATGAAAGAATGCTAAGGCAACACTACCCTAGAATTTTTTCTCCTGCGCCTCCGTCTACAACAAGGTATGTGGATGCATGGATTTATGCATGGTAAACATCACCACTGAAGTTCTGAAAGTGAATACGACCAGCGGCGCATGGGTGGTGGTGGTGCATCTGATAATAGGGGCTCTGGCCGAGGTAGAGGGTCCAAAAATTGGTTTTCCTAAATGATCAACATGCACAAGGCCTTCCGTAGCAATGTATGAACTATTCATAACAATGTCGACACAGTAAAGAACTTACTTTCGTCTGACACTGAAGGCATGATACTGTCGTAGTCTCAATTCAATGGAAACAATTCACTCATCCTCGTGTGGCAGTCTTTCATAGGATCATCAAGCTCATTGAGGAAAGTTATCATACTGCGTTACGGCGATGTAGGGAAACTACAAATGTGGAATGAACTTGGTCTAAACTACTATGTCATATACGCTAAGAGGCAGCGATCGCAAGCCAAGCATGGTGAGTACAACGAGTGTAACAAGTGCGGCAATATACATTAAAGAGCTACACACATGCTATCCAAAGGGAAACCGCACGCCACGTGTCTGCTCCGAAAAAAATTATTCCAGTCCATACAATGTATCCCTCCAAACACCAACCCTCCAATGAGAAGTATGTTCTGACCACGATACTGATTATAGCCACCTAGAGATGGAACACAGCGAGAACGAGCAGCACAAGGGGAAATACCGACCCCAATACCGATGAGACTGGTAAAGGGATTGTTGAGACGTCACAGACAGCCTGATTTAGAGTGATGGACTTACCTCACCAGAACGCCGGCTAATCAGAGCCATATTAACAGGAATATCCTTGCTTCGATCTTCTATCTCTCCTCCCCGCGATAATAGGCATGTCCACGGGTCTCTCACGACCAAAACCCAGGAGTTCATCAGATGCAAGGATGGTTCGTGTCTTGCCATTTGCAGAGTATGAATCCAACCATCCACGCGATGAATCCACGGATTACTAGCCATCCCGTGAAGGCAACTGTTGCATATTAGTCTCTATGTGACCGGGTGAAGCACTAACCTCTGCAGGTTTGGGAGCGCTCGGACGTCCACATGCTTCTGGAATATCACTAAGCATTGTAGACACGATCGCTGATATACCTCGATGGTCGCACTAGGCTTGGGCAGGTAGTGTATCAAAGGCATCGTTGAAGTCCTTTGCACTGGCAACTGCATGTGCACCGAAACCTGTCGCACAGCCCAGGTAATATCAGTTATGGGACGACCAGCGCCATAACTGTGATGAATAAACGACAAAAGGTCAACTTTGCCCTCGTTCATTCCCAGAACGTTTGTGTGGATTCCAGTCCATGTGCATGCAAATAAAGCTATGGAACAGCTGTAGATGATGATGCATGATGTCCCAAAAAGTTTTAGTGTTAGTACTACTGGATGGAGAGTCGCCGAATTTGAATGAATGGATAAGGCTGGTACTACTACCATAGAGTCGGGAGTGACCGGAAGCGCCAACAAACTCACTCATTGTATAAAAAGGACGGCGCAGGGTAGGAGGGTCATGGCGAGGTTGAGAGCAAACGTCCGTTGATCCTGCACCTTCTAAGGGCAAGCCAGGTTCAAGCACTTGCGCTCGCCGCTTTACCATAATCATCCGAGTCGTAATTGGAAGTTGGAAACAAGGTCTCAAAGTGCAGTGTAGTGGGGAGGTGCATTGTGTAGTTCAAAATCGTGAATCGATGTAAATACGAGATAATAGCACACCGTGCGCTGCGGCTCGACTCGGATGGGGTTTGAAATTGCTTTCTGTAAACTCCGCACAAGCGGAATCATTCGAAACTTTGTGGCCCCTATACACTGTGGTCCAGTGGATAGTGGTTCTAATGAAAATCATTGGAAAATGCACTGATGCTGAATGTTTCAGAGTAACTTCCACTGAAACTGCATGTAGTTAATTTCATTGGAGTGCTGATTCTGAATTTCAGCGCATCACCCTCGATTCAGCACGTCCTTTCATTGATTGCAGCTACGGACTTAAGTTAGGAATTTTCGCATTTTTATCATGTGACCACAGCGTTGGTATATATTGCTATTATTGTGAGGTATATAAATGGTTGTGTGGCTCAGCGGTGACGATGCTGCGCGTATGAGTACTTGAGGTCCTGGGTTCAATCCTTGCCAGACGCGAAATATAATAGGTCAATTTCATCATGTGATGTGACTTCAGGGCAACATTTCTTTTGGCACGACTGCAGCACAATTTCAGCTGATTTTCAACTGTAATTTCAGAGTAAAATTCGGAACTTTCAGCACTTCGTTTTCAGCTCATTGTGCTATGCTTTTAATTACATTTGGTGCTGATTTTGGCTAATGATTTTCACTGGAATCACTATCCACAGTGTATAGTAGTGCAAAGTTGGTTGCGCTGTGGCCGGTGGCCCTTGCAATTTGCGCTCCGACCGGTCCACAATTCATGAGGCAAGTATTAAAGGCAGGGTTCCTTCAAACCAGCTTCGCATCTTACTCGCACACGGTCATGGAGCCTATTACCACATTTACATTTAGTGACCTCCCAGTTGAGCTTGTCCTCATCATCCTCAGATATTACGTGCAACCCACCTTTGATCAGACTGCTCCATATTACTCTAAAAGTCCATATTCAAATGCACGCGCCCTCTGTCATTTCTCCAGAGCTGTCAGGCGGGTGGTACTTCCAGAACTCCTGCACACCATATTGCTGGGGGACTGTCAAAAAGTGAGAGAGTTCGTGCTTGCTCTACATATGCAGAAAAAATATGCGGAGAAAGCAAACCACCTCCATTTCGACTACATTCCCCATGTGCGCAAGATCTGGATCGGACCCGACGGTGGCCATCTCATACCAAATTACTTGGACGACTGGGTCTATGCATCGGAGCGTGAGCTTGCTATAAGCCTGCTGGCTCCGGTGCTACTCGTAGTACCGAAACTTGCCATCGCTTGCACAAGTTTGGGTCTTCTTTCACAATGCCTTGCACATGCATGGAAATCCCATGCAGACACAAGTGTCAACGACGAACATTCCCCGCCTCCGTGGAACACACACACTCTGACCCTATCGGGTGATTCAGAAATTTCAGATGGCCTATGGAGGCTCACAACCACTCCCCAAGGATCTGCTTTCCTTTCTTCAATCTCTCACCTCACCACTGGATCCCACACGCTCACATTCGACGATCATTTTTTTGAAGCCATGCATAATGGTGTATCTCGAGACTACCACCTACCCCTGCGGATAAAGTGTATTCCATGGGAATCGCTCAAGACGCTTCAAACATTTTCAGTGGTCTACCCGCATATACTACCCTCCTTCAATATACGCGCGTTCGTCAAGTTCAGAACCGAGGGAAAGGACTTTCACGTGGGGCTGCTGACGTTGCCTGCATCCTTGTTGAAGAAACACTGTCACAATCCCACTCCCACTCCCTGGAAAATACATGCGTTTGCCGAGACTGGTCCTGGAGAGGGGCGTATTCGATCGAAAAAGATTCGTTTAAAGGTGTCCCTTTCACCCGTACACTTTTGGTATAATTCTGAAGATTGGGAGAAGGTTTGGGCGTGCGAGTTATGGGACTGACGAGGGGTGTTATGAAGCTGACGAGGGATCATATGATGTGACTGATATTGTACATACATACATTTATCGCAATACCATATAGACATAATCAAGCCTTTGTTACTGTATGAATAACTCATAAACTTACGTACATGATCACTATACTCGATGGTCAAACCTTTGTTACTGTACGCATAGCTCATGAACCATACGTATCTTGGTTCCACATGATGAGATTTGAAACCAACCGCAACTTGTTTCTTCGCGGGTAGGTGCGCTTCCTGGCCGTTTTAACAATTAGCTATGAGACCTTATGAGCGTACGAACCGACGGAAAGCGACCTTCGTTATGAAAGAAGTCACCTTAGAGATCGTTCGTGTAATAGATAATAGCTTGATTAAGCTGTCATTTATTACACCAAGAGCCTCAAGTTTGTAAATCGCATACATAGTGACGAAGCGCTCTTGAAATATTGATCTCTCAACGCGTACGGTTTTCGTTTCGGTAAATTTACAATTTTTACATGCAAGCGACATTGGTGAGATCCTATCTATAGACGTATAATCAACCAAACGTCCTCAACCAGCTAGTAACGGTAGCGAAAAAGACTTACTTGCAATTCTACATCTTCGCCTTTGTGTTCCCCGAACCATGCACGATCTCATCCAGGATCTCGACAAGTGCCTCTCCGAGTGCATCGGGCTTCTCTTGAGGGACCTGATAGATTTTGGGAAGCAATATTTCATAAACTAACTCGACAAGGTAAATTGAGACGAGGCCCACGTACCAAGTGACCTGCCCCCTTGATAGTGCGCTGAGACACCACCCTGTGCTCTGCAGCGTCCAAGATCTCTTTCCTCGCCGTCTTAGATCTACACACATCCCGTCACGTCACTCCTCGACCACGAACAAAAAGAAAAAGAAAAAAATGAACGCACATAAATTCTTCAAACTCAGCCCAAACAACATGAACCCCCCTCCCAGCCTCCTCCACCGCCCTACACGCCCGCCCAAGAGACTCAGGCTCAACCGTATGCGACAAACAAGCATACAACGGGCTCTCCTCGTCTTTCCTCAATGTAGGCGTAACATGACTCTTCCTCTTCCCTGCATCAAGTTCCGACTCAATCACCTCTTCAAATCCATACTTCACATAACCACTCAAAACCCTCTCATCCCACTTCCTCCAAACACCTTTCCCACCTACCAACCATCTCGTCAACGCTACTCTTTCCGTCCAGCGGTCGCGTTTAGCCAGGCAGCCACGGACGTTTGCGGCTCCGTGGATGGCACGAGGGTCGGTGGGAGTGAGAGAAGGAAACATCAATGTGGGTTCGACCATTATGAGAGCAAATGGCGTGAGAGAAGGGGGCATGGATGTGAGCGCAAATACCCAGAGCGTACAACTCCCTGAATGTGCGACTCCTACTACTGTGCTGGATTTGAGTGAGGGAGTGGATAGGAAGGCTTGGAGGTAGAGTGCGATATATGCCGTTGCTTGAGGTGATGTTAGTCTTACTGTAGTAATGCACGGTGGGAAGGAGGAGCAAAAACGTACTGCACATCGCCTTCCCAGCTGCCTTGCGCGCATCAAGCACAGGACGGTTGAGAAGTGCTGTTTGACCATGATTGGGGAAGTCGAGTACCCATATATCTCGGATTATAGCGCGAGTTTGAGCGTGTGAGAGCAGGCGAACGATAGTAGGGTCGTACTGTTCCTTGTCTGAAACAAATTCTGGGTCAGCGTCCAAGATGTGGTCTGAACATCGGAAGCTCTCACGGCTAGCGATTCCATGGGTGAACATGAGAGTGAGACCGTCTTTAGCGCATGATATGGGGTAGTACAGTGTGGAACACTTGAGTTCGACTGGGTCTGAGCCTAGAGTTGTGTGTAATGAGAGGACGCGCCGTTCTGGCACCGGAAGATTGACTTGTCACGGTGGTCCAGGGCTGCGGCGTCAGAACTCGGTGTATTGCGCGCTTAGTCAGCCCACCCGCTATATCCCTTCTTTCCCAACTCTGCGGTTGTGCGGATGGAGTTCTGGTAGTGACATCAGTAGAGATCCTGTCCTCGTGATGTGATTCTGAAGGCCACACTACTGTCGAAGCAGGAATCATCGATTACATACAACAACACGCTGCGAAGGCCTTATCAATTCAAATGACTCAGGTGCTTCTCCGATTCTGCAGTATATAGACCGTCAAATTTCTTGCTCAGCATACACTTCCACACACCCACCACCCACATACATACACAATGTCGAGCAACCAGGCGCAGATTAGCACTCTCTTGAGGAAATCGCTTTTGGGGGAACTCCTTGACACCCAATTTTACCTGTTCTCTGCTCGATCAAAGCATGGGAACATCAGAGTCGCTGCTGAGATCAGATCACTGTTTGCCAACGATGAAGGCCTCACTGCGGGTTCGAAGTTCTTCAGTGGCTGTGAGTCCTTTTACATATCTATTACTGCTCAGTGAAGTTTAGCAAATACTTCCAGTACTCTCCGCAAAAACGCTCAAGGATCCTGCCTTGATCGAAGTTCCACTCGAACATCATCCCGCATCTGAGGAAATTCTTTCTCTCAATGATTATGGCTATGCATCCGATAGTGACCTGGATGAAGGTGAAGAGGAGGATGAAACGAACGAAACAGTACAAGATAGTAGGTGGCTTCAACCATCCTGGCAAGGGATCATCTTATGTTTGAAGATGAAAAGCTCGAACTTCAAGCGAATGTCTCTGCGGGAACAACACCATTGATCAAGAATTATGCTACCAAGGGGGTGTACCGCACGACTCCGAACCGAAAAATACTTGTAACTGATACTGCATTCAACACGTGCGGTTTTCTAGCCTAACACTCGGTTTTCTTGCTTATTAACTTGACGTAGATGGCAGGCTTTGTTGTACTATCTGTACACTGACGAGATCGTGTTTGCACCTTTGCGATCGCAAGGAAGTCAGACAGCGGCACAGTTGGGTCTCGGTAAGCCCCCACCATGCTCTCCGAAGTCTATGTATCGCCTGGCATGCAAAGTGAGTCTAGACCCTTGTGTAATCTTCGATGCTATTTATGTGAATTGATACTCGTAATTGTACTAGATAGAGCAAGATGTATTGCGGGACAAAGCGTTGGCCGCGATACAATCTAGCCTGACTGAGCACAATATCCTGCAGGAACTCTCTTCGTCTCTGACATCCAGGTCAGTTTCGTTATGCATATTTAATATCATTGGGGTACCGACCTGTCGTCTGAAGGTTTCCTCTCATTCTTGAGATGGAAGTCGAGAGTTTATTCCAGCATATTACTAGCGCGACTGTCATGAACGACTTTCCGACATTTATTAAAAGGATAGGTGGCGCTGACCTCCCACATGGGGTTGACATCCTGATCAAACTCCACGAAAGAATGCTAAGGCAACACTACCCTAGAGTTTTTTCTCCTGAGCCTCCGTCTTCGAAAAGGTATGTGGATGCTTGGATTCATGCATGGTACACATCACCACTGAAGCTCTGAAGTTCTGAAAGTGAATACGACGAGCGGCGGATGCGTGGTGGTGGTAGTGGTAGATCTGGTCGCGGTAACCGACGCTCGTCCAGAGGGAGGAGGGATTGGTCTGATTGACGCGCCCAAGGCCTTCCGACAAGGCTCTGGTTTTAGTACTATTAGATGGAGAGTCGCCGACGACTTGAATGTATGCATAAGGCTGGTACTACTACCGTAGAGTCGGGAGTGATCGGAAGCGTCAACAAACCCACTGTATAACAAAGACGGCGCAGGGTATGAGGGTCATGGTGGAGCTGAGAGCCGTTCATTTTTAAGGACAGGCCAGGTTCAAGCACTTGCTCCGAGTCGCCGCTATATCATAATAATCCGAGTTGTAATTGAGAGTTGGAAACAGAACAGCTTGGGATAGCACTTCTGAGTGCTTGATTCTTACGAGAAAGTAATTAAAGCAGTGGCGAAGGCGGCACCTAGTAGGCATGACACGGGCACAAATGATCGAGTGCGATAGTGACAATCACTACGTGAAGACCCCATATACTTTGTACCTAGTTAGCTGTTATTTGATCATATAAATACAAAAAAATTAGAACATCTACTGAGTACATGAGTAGGCCTCAGTAGTTTCGAGGACATGAACTACCAACCGTCTAACTAGATGACCTATCCTACCTTCCAACTAGGCCATCTGTCTCAGAGTAAAAAATGGCTTCAATCCAGCGGCTCGAATTCTCACCTAATCGCACATAGAAGCTTTAAGTAGATGGCTAGCCAAATTCAAATTATTTATCAATATGTGATCTACATCACATGGCGATTATATCGACTGCGTCCAGCATCGTGTTCCCCCTCCTTCGCCCACCCCCTAACACTCTCGTAACTTTTGCAAACCATGGTTAATCGTCCAGAGAATATCCCCGTCGATGTGTGGAACGCTTGGCCTGACCACCTTAAGCAAGCTGTCTGTGCTAACACCGGAAATAATCAGCCAAATAGGCCTGATCCAAATATTGATCCTGCACTCACCAGCGGTCTAGCGCCAGCGCCGCGTCGCGCTCATGATGTGTATCGTGATGGGCCCACATCCCCTCATCCATACCAAAGGGGAAATAACAACAAGTGAGTGCATATAGGTGCATATATGCATGTAGAACTCACCATAAGGCATGTTAAGTCCTGTAGCAAGTGCTACCACACGTACCAGACCACGTGAATCTCGTAGAAGTGACCGGGGTATTGAGAGGCGAGAACTAGAGTACGAGTCTCAGTCACGGTTAAAGGGACTACATTCAATGTAGTACTACGAACCTAGAGTACGAGTCTAATATATATAGTGAGTACAACAAAGTAAGGATGAAAGAAATATAATACACACCTCAGTCACGGTTAAAGGGACTGAGGTGTGTTAGCGCGTGTTCGTAGTCTTATATAGAGTTAGAATACAGTGAAAAACGGAAAGAGAAAATAAGTAAGGTACGTCCCAATGTCTTGCATTTATATACGTCAAGGCGTTGTGACGTTCTGGTCGCCCTGGTCGCCCTGGTGGTTAGGCGTACTCTCGACACTCCCACTCGCCATACCACGCAGGGTAGTCTGACGGAGACCCATCTCCTCCCGGTGACGATTCACGGCTGGACGAGGCAGCGCTTTCGTGAGGCTATCGGCGAGCATTTCCGAAGTCGATTTGTACTCGAGTCTGATCTGATTGGACTCGACGAGACTGCGGACAAGGTGATAGTGCACACGAATATGCTTTGCCTTGTCGTGGAACTTGGGGTTCTTCGAAAGGGCGAGGCTGGCTTGATTGTCACCATAGAGAAGGGGGGGGTCGTAGAGATCAGGGTCAACACGGAAGTCGTGGAGTAGTTGGATGAGGTATAAGGCCTCGCGAGAGGCATTCGAGAGTCCAATATACTCTGCTTCTGTTGTCGACGTCGCAACGACAGACTGTTTTTGTGCCTTCCAGCTAACTGGACCACCGAACAGCTGATATACATACGCGCTCGTCGACTTGCTGTCATCGCGATCTGCGGCGTAATCAGAATCTGAGTGGCCTATCAGCCCGTCATCAGTGAGACCGAAAACGAGTGTGAGGTCCGTCGTGCCGCGTATGTATCTGAGGAGATGCTTGAGTTGGCGGTGGTGGTCAATGGTGGGGTGTTCCATGTAACGTGAGAGGGAAGAGACGGCGAATGCGATATCGGGACGTGTTGTACGCATGGCGTAGTTAAGTTCTCCAATAGTGCGACGGTATGGGATGGATGCGATAGCGGTCGCTTCGTCGTCAGTAGGACTTCGTGTCGCTTTCTGGAGCACAATGCCTGGAGACATGGGAGTACTGACCGGGTTACATTGAGACATCCCGGCGTTTTCAAGAATCTTCTCCAGATAGGTCTTTTGGCTGACAGATAGAAGTCGTTTCTCGCGATCACGAGTGATATGCATGCCGAGGAAATGTCTAGCAGGGCCTAGATCTGCGAGGTCGAAAACGTTGGTTGAGTTGTGCTTTAAAGCTGTTGAGGAAGTCGCGGGAGTTCGATGCGGAGAGCATGTCGTCGACGTATACGACGAGCCAAATGATCTTGTCCCCTTCGTGAAGGACATATAAGCTGTGATCAGCCTCGCTTCGAACGAACTTGAAACCCTCCTTTCGCAGATACTCATCAAGCGTCTGATTCCACTCGTACCCCGCCTGCTTCAAACCGTACAGCGCCTTCTCCAACTTCCATACCCAATCTGGATGCTCTGGATCCTCGAATCCGGCTGGTTGCTTGAGGTATATATCCTCCTTGAGTTCAGCATTGAGAAAGGCCGTACGTACATCCATTTGGTCTAATTCAAGGTCGAATTTTGCTGCGAGCGCGAGGAGGATTCGGACGGTATCGTACTTGGCAACAGGATGCGAAGGTCTCCGTGTAGTCGACCCCCTCGACCTGCGTGTATCCCTGCGCAACGAAGCGGGCCTTGTGCCGAGTGATGTTGCCGTCCTCGTCTGACTTCACTGAGAATACCCACCTGGATCCAATGGCCTTCCTTCCTGCTGGGAGAGGCACCAGACGGTGAGTCTTCAAGTCACGCATGGATTGTAGCTCAGACTTGCAGGCGTCTGACCATAGCGGCCACTCAGGTAGGGAACGAGCCGCATTGATTGATTTCGGGATGATGAGTGGTGTAGGAGGTATAGGAGGGGTGTCTGTTGTATGCATGGCGGATTCATGAGATGGCGGTGGGTCTGGTAGGACTGGGACATGGGTCCAGCGCTCAGCTACAGGAACTCGCTTGGTGGGTATGGCCATGTCACTAGGTCCACTTGGAGCGATATAGCCAGGCTGAGTAGGTTGGCGTGGACGTGTGCTTCGACGTGGAGCTGGAGCTGGAGCTGGAGCAGGAGCTGGAGCAGGAGCTGGTGCATTGTGGGAATGATGGGACTCGACTGGAGCGTCTTGGGATGTATGGGACTCGACTGGAGCGTCCTGGGATATGTGGGACTCGACTGGTGGGTCAACATCACCTCCCACTGACACCTGTGGCACAGGAGGTGTAGCAGGGGTCATAGATGGCGGCTCACCAGATGAAGGAGCACCTCCCACTGAAGAACTGACACCTGGGGTGTCTCCCACTGGAGGATTGACGCCCTGCACAGAGTCCTGCGCCAGGAATGAGTGGAGCAAGGGGGGATAAGGTGGGGTCCCCATAGAAAACGGCCTCGTCAAATTGGACATGACGGGACCGAACAACGCGTTTTGCAGAAGGGTCCCAGAGGATATAGCCAGCGTTGCGTACGTGCCCCAGGAGAAAACATCGGCGGGAGACGAACTCGTATTTGCGGCGGGTGTCATCAGGGATGTGAGAGTAGGCGAGGCAGCCAAATGGGCGCAAGTAGCTTACATCGGGCTTGCGGCCATAAAAGGCCTCAAACGGAGTCCGACCATCAAGAGCTGAGGAGGGGAGGACATTCTTGATGTGCGCAGAGTTCAGTATCGCCCAGCCCCAGAAGGGAACGCGGGAATCCACTCTGGTGATGGGAGCTGAGGGCACGAGTAACAACCGTTTGGTGGCCACGTTCGGCGACGCCGTTTTGCTGGGGCGTGTAGGGCATGGTGAGTTCATGCTCAATCCCGCGCTCTGCCAGGTAATGAAGAAAGTCCTTCGATACGTACTCCCCACCGTTGTCGCTGCGAAGGCGTTTGATACGCCCGCCAGATTGAGTCTCCATCCACGGTACGAACTTCTTGAAGAGTTCAAAGACCTCGGACTTCGCACGCATAAGGTACACGAGTGAGTAGCGTGTGTAGTCGTCGGTAAATACCACGAAGTAAGAGTCGCCAGTGGAAGACGCGATACTGACGGGGCCCCAGACGTCCGAGTGTACAAGCTCTGCGGGTGCCGATGCTCGTCGTGCAGCAGCAGGGAAGGAGGAACGTCTGTGCTTACCCATGAGGCAAGATACACAGTGGATCATATCACCACTGGTACCATGGTGTGTCGAAGGAGGGAGTGATAGGCCGTCAACGTGTTCGCTCGCTTTCAGAACTGTTGAGAACCCTGCGTGACCCAATCGACGATGCCACGTGTGTAGGGATAAGGGAGTGGACGGTGACTGTATGAGCATGGCAGATGCAGTGGGTGCACTGGCAACAAACTGTGCATCGAGTAAGTATAGGCCGTTGCGAGAATGAACATGTGCGAGTGTTCGCCCGTGTCCATCGTCAGCGCGAAGCATGCCTCCTTTGGAGGAAGAGATGAATGAGATGCGTTCAGACGCGAGGCACGACACAGAAACGAGGGTGCACCGCAGGTCAGGAACATGAAGGAAGTCAAAGTCCCGAGTTGTTGAGGAATGCTCATAGTGTAAGGCGAGTCGTACAGTTCCCCAGCCAGGGGCTAGGACCTCATGATTGTCGGCGAGTTTCACACGGATGGGCTTATCGAGCTTCGTGTAGTGAGCAAAACGCGACATATCAGGTTCCATATGGGCAGTGGACGCGGAGTCTACATGAATAGAGCCTACAGGCATAGTGAGGGAGGACGAGATATTGGCAGTATGCTCTTTTAAGGTGAGAAAGTAGGGAGACTGTGGTATAGTGTTGGGTGAGGTAGCGCCCGCATCAGGTTGGTCTGCCAATGGAGATTCCGTGTTAGCGGCGACAGCGGTAGGGGACGAACGTGGTGCTGACTTCTTCTCATCCTTAGCGAGGCGTGCACGACACTGTGCCCAGACGTGGCCAGCCTTCTGGCAATGGCCACACTTAGGCCTCCATCCTACGATCCAGCCGTCTCCCTTCGACTCGTCGAATCCCTTGGGAGGGACACGATCACTCGTCTTAGGAGGCGCACTGTTCCCTCGATGTCCAGACAGCATGGCGACATGCTCTGGTGCGCTGTTGGTCCCTGCACGATGCAGCTCCTGGGTCTTCAACCGATTCACGATGTCGTTGAAGTCCAGCGAGGTGTCACTGTTGACGAGCGTCTGGCGAAGAGGGTCGTAGTAGTCGGGGAGAGCTCGGAGGAGGATGTGTACGAAGATGGCGTCTGGAATCTTGTACTCCTCCTTCGTAACAGTAGCACCGGATGTGGTAGAAGCTGGAGTAATTGAGGATGTGGATGGTGCAACTGAGAGTGCTGCAAGGTCCGACTTCAAGACAATGAGTGTCTGTAACGTCTCCGCGATGGACGTGCTGTCGTGCGCCTTTGGAATCGTGAACAGACGATCGAGGTACTGATTGAATCGAATGGCTTTCTGGGGAAGATATTTCTTCTCCAGAGCGATCCAAGCAACGTGTGGATTGTCGATATCACGTAGGTAGACGAAGTCTTGGGCGTCGATGGCTGTGGAGAGGGCACTGAGTGCGAGGAGTCGGCGTTGTTTGTAGAGCTTCACCCGCTCGTCGTGCTTCTCCATGCGGAGGATGTTTTGATCAGAGTCGGAGAGTTGGGCTGGTGGGGACGGTTCTACTTCGTCTCCACTGATGTAGTGCCATAGCCCGATACCACCGGCCCACATCTTGAAACCTGTCGCCCACTGGGAGTAATTAGAGCCGTCGAGAGTGAGTTTCTCGTGCGGGTACTTCTCGGTCTTCGGGAGAGAGTCCGATGATGTCATAGTGATCGACAGTTAGGAGTGACACTTCGATATTGGTTTGGATCCCGGTAGGAAGCGTGATGGGTGAACGGACGTTCGAGAGGTGCTAATGCGAGAGATGGGGTAATACCGCTGCCCTTTCAGACAGGGCTCATAACCTATTGAGAGGCGAGAACTAGAGTACGAGTCTCAGTCACGGTTAAAGGGACTCCATTCAATGTAGTACTACGAACCTAGAGTACGAGTCTAATATATATAGTGAGTACAACAAAGTAAGGATGAAAGAAATATAATACACACCTCAGTCACGGTTAAAGGGACTGAGGTGTGTTAGCGCGTGTTCGTAGTCTTATATAGAGTTAGAATACGGTGAAAAACGGAAAGAGAAAATAAGTAAGGTACGTCCCAATGTCTTGCATTTATATACGTCAAGGCGTTGTGACGTCCTGGTCGCCCTGGTCGCCCTGGTGGTTAGGCGTACTCTCGACACTCCCCTGTACATGTTTCAACATCTCGACGATATTGGACCGCGTGTTTATATCAGCGATGCGAGGTGGTTACACCTGTTAAACGCGTATGCCCGTGTCGTCTCAATCTTCGCGGGCGTCGTCGCCAAACTCGGAATCGGAGCTGGACTTGGATGGGACGTTGACACCGTTGGAAGATTTGGAGGAGGGGATGGGGTGGCCGCAGCCGGAGGTGGGGGAGTCTGTGACTGTGACGTGGGGGTCGACGCGTGCGCAGGAGCGGAGTGTGTCTAATTCGTTGTCGCCGGATGATTTGGTCAAGGCTATCGGGGTTGCGTTGGCGGCGACGCGTGAGGGTTCGGGGAGTGATGCAGTGGGGCTGTGAGTTGTTTTTGCATAATTTTGTTTTTGTTGTCTATAAGGATGGCACGTAGTAGGCGTTCACGGTCGGTATACCGGGTATACCGTACTTTAGTAGTGGTAGTACGCAAATTCCTTAGGAAGTGCCTTGATGCCTTGGCAGTTCAACCACGGCATCAAGGCACTTCCTAAGGATGTCAGCGACAAAGAGATCACCGAGGCAATCAATGAAATGTTTGGGCGGTTGAATGACGTTGAATCATCGCACCAGCCATACATCACATTTGAAGCTGGTTGAATCTCTCTCCGCAATCACCAACACGACTCACGAGTCATCGTACTAATGTGAGATTCGGACTGAGCGAGTGTTGAAGACAAGGTCTCAGAACGATCCAGAATTTCATGCTCCGACTCAACTTCACTCAGTCTTCACCACAGCCTTTCAATTTCCGATTCGTTCCCCTGTAGATGTTTCAACATCTCGACGATATTGGATCAAATGAACCTCGAACGGTTTTCCGGCTGATATGACCTTTCCAAACGACTACTATGGGGTGTACATGATACTTGTCCGGGGAATCAAGGAGACTACGAAGCATGTTCTTGGGCCGGAGCACAAGGCTGGTCTCTATTTCCATTTCAACGTCGAGACCTTGATAACAGTAGTTGTGTACATTAATATTGACCTCGGTATGATAGGTTCTCTTGATCAAGTGATATAAAGGTCGCCGCGAGATATTATGGTACCTCAGTCCGACTCGCGCATTCTCTCAGGCTCGGTGTTTGGCCATGGTAGGACTGAACTTTGTAGTGTCTAGGTTGAAACAAGCGAAAGAGACACCAATGCATAGGCTCGCAAGAAAATTGTCGTGCTTTGTTTTTCGGGGATTCAGATATGAACCCCGAGGATTAATAATAACGGTGCTTGGAGAGTCGTAGTCTCCATCTTTTCCCAGGTGAGTATCATGACAGCTCCACCAATTCTGAGCTAATACACTACAAGAAACACGGCGCAGCACCTCTTGCGATTACGCCCTTATTGTGGAGGTACACATGATCAATCCAGTTGAGCGGAAACCATGATCCGGCCCGCCTTCGACTGAGCGTACTAAACCTACCGAGACAATCAGTTCCCCCGTCAGTGGCACATTCACACATCATACTAACCAGTGCATTCATTCCGTGCTTTGAGAACATAATCAAAGGGAACGGTGTCACTTTGCGTCATTAGCTCCCCATAGCTCGCCAGGACCAGTCATATCATCAGGTCCAGTGTCCAGCTGCAATGTCTTCTGACCAACCTCCTATCACATCGGCCTATTATTATTGTTGCGCACCCCGATATCGCAACGGCTGCCTTATCTATTCTCTATTCTATCAATTAATGAGCCATTTGGCTTCAAGATTGCATGCTCATGCAATGTCAACGACAGATATGAGTCCCACCACTCCAGCGCTGTTCAACGTATAAAGGGAATGCTGCAATTCTTTGCATATCATACCCACACCATCGACCCTATTAATTACAATGGCGCCTTCAGTTGCTGACATTTCGCCTTCTGTCACAGACAACGTTGTCGATCTCAAGTTAACACCCGCAAAGCAGGATGTATGTTGCCCTTGTATTGAAGTTCTTGATCGTTTCCCGACCATGCCTGTTCACAGAATGGCCCGTCATACCCCTTCTATTACCCCTATTATGATGCGAACGAGAAGTTCCCTCCAACCCAAGTCTATGGTATGTGAATGTCTTCAGTCAAGAGTGATTTAATTAACATCGGAGATAGAGCACACGGACCCTGGTGCCAAGGCGGACCGTGCTAAGCCGCACCTATTGACACCCGATACAAATGTTAGCCATCTGAGCCCTTTCCTCGGGACCGAGATCTCCGGTGTACAAATTTCCCAACTGAGCGAGGAAGGCCTTAATGAGCTCGCTCTGTACGCCGCGGAAAGGAAGGTCCTTATCTTCCGTGATCAGGACTTCAAGGATATTGGTCCTGATAGGCAAATTGAGATCGCCAAGTGGGATATTTCGCTTTTGTAACAGTTATGTGAACTCATGATTTCTGTTTATCAGACACTTTGGTCGAATCCAGAGGCACCCGACCTCCGGGAACGTCAAGGGATACCCAGAGTTTCACGTCGGTGAGGCTGTTCAATGTCATGGCATCATATCTTCCATTCTCACTTTGACTGTAGTTTATCGGGGTGTCGAACATGACAGGCTGAAGGAGGTCATCCCTGACGAACGCATCAACCGCACCCAATGGCATTCCGATGTTGTCAGTACATTATTTTCTGTTGTGGCTTTCCCCTCACCTGACGTCCCCATACAGTCCTACGAGAAACAGCCCGCCGGGACCACTTTCTTCTTCGTTCTGGACCAGGTAAATCTCCACCCTATCGTAACTATCTGTGCCAGAACTAACTTGAGGGCAGCCAGAAGTCGGCGGCGACACGCTCTTTGCATCTCAGGTAGAGGCATACAACCGCCTTTCCCCTGAGTTCAAGAAACGCCTTGAAGGCTTGCGCGCCGTACACAGCGGCTTCGAGCAAGCAGAGGCCTCCCGCAGGCGTGGCGGGATTGTACGTCGAGAGCCTATCCAAACAGAGGTAGATGACATCTCACTTTCAATTATCATACGCGCTGATCCTGTTATCATAAAGCATCCCCTCGTTCGCCGGCACCCCGTGACTGGAGAGAAAGCGCTCTATGTGAACCAAGGCTTCACGCGGCGCATCGTCGGCTTCAAGGCTGAGGAATCTGAGTACCTCCTGAAGTTCTTGATCGATCACATTGCGAAGGGTGCGGACTTCCAAATTCGTGCGAGGTATAAGCCTGGCAGTGTTGTTGTCTGGGTGGGTGGATTGCGCTTGTTTTCGTGTCAGTTGCTAAACCTGATCTCGTGTGCAGGACAACCGAGTCACTGTGCACTCTGCGACTGGAGACTTCAACCCTGGTGAGAGGAGGCATGCGGTTCGCCTCACACCTCAGGCTGAGGTTCCGACCGAATTGTAGACAACTGAGTATCTAGCAGCACAATGAATCTGTGAATGTATTTTATGAAAATATACAGTCGTCCTAAGTAGTACATCGCAAACAAAGAGGAAGCCCCTAGGACATCCATTGCTTACGTTCCATTATGCTAGGTGCAAACTGAAGCAAACCCACGTAAGACCTATATACAACACCCTGATTAGGTAGGGTCAGTAGAAGAAGATTCAAGCAACGACAGAAGAAGACTAGTTCTGCGTCAGAAAGAAATGAGAGTTGCACAGCAAGTTGTGTTTACATGTAAAAACAGGCAGGAGGAGATTGTATTAATTCATGTCAACAAATGCAACAACAGAGGATTTTTGGAAGGTGGTTTCTCAAAGCGTAGAGATGGGATGTTTGCCTACTGCTGCTTGCACTCTTCGGGGTTGACGGCACCGGCACTCGAGCCGCCACGGCCCTTGGGAGGACCGCGACGTCTTGGCAATTCAACTTCGGAATCAGAATCCTTGATAAGGATGAGCCAGTGGTGACATCCCAGTGGGTGGGACGATCATACCTCGTCGTCGAACTGACCATCCTCGTCTTCATCGTCCAGCTCATCAAATTCATCTTCGTCGTCATCCATAACGTCGTACTCAAGGGCCTTGCCAGTAAAGTAATCAATGGCACGCGGAATGATCTAAAGCATTCATAATTAGTCAGCAATGCTCCCGATGATTGCGGGATATCTACCTTCTCCTTGAGGTCCTCGCCGATCTGGTAGTCCATCTCCAATTTTTCCTCGAGCTCCTCGAGATCTTCATCTTCTAGATCATCTTCCGCTCCTTCGGGCAGGGGAACGGGAGGTGAGAAAAAGTTGAAAAATGAGTCGGTTGGGCGCGCTTTGCGAACCAGTCGCGTGCGATTTGTGTCTGGAGAAAATGATGAGAGACGCTCTCAATCGGAATACAGATGATGGTACTCTTGTTTCTTTGTTTTTTGATCTCGAATTCTTTTGTCAAGTCTTTGTCCTCTTTCCACTTAATCTCCGTGCCGATCGCGCGATCGTACACGAAGTCACCAGAATAGCCTACCTCCTCCTGATAGAGGTAAGTCTTATCAAGAACGTCATTCTCGAAGAAATCGTTTGAACTGAAGATAAAGCTGATCTTGAATCCGGGTTTTGGTGAATCGCTAGGAAGATACGATAGCCGAATGTCAATGAGGTTCTTGAGTGCACCAGCATCTCGTTCCGTGATGATCTCTGAGAGTCCGACATGATTACGCAGTGCCGTAAGCCAAAACTCTGGGATAGCCGCTGGTGCGGCTTCATCGCTTGGAGGTGGCGTGTAGAGGGGATCATCTTTGAGAGATGCTTGAGTGCCGGCTTCGATCTCCTCCGCAGTGGCTTGAGCAGCACCCGAGATGATCGCGTTTCTCCGCTCATATAGAGGATTTTGAAGCTCAAGGTACTGATGCGACATGGAAAGAAAGAAATCAGACATCAGACATCAACATAAGTTACGAAAAAATAATCGCGGACCTTCTTCTCAAGTTCCAGGCATTCACGCTTGTACTGATTCTGCAGCTCATTTTGCTTGACCTGAACCCCTTTCAAAGCCTCTACGCTCTTCTTTACATCGTTAGGCAGACTCTCGATATACCCAGAGCTCTTTCCGACGAGATCTGCAAGGCGGCCTTGAACAAGACCCAACATCGCGGCCTGGGCACCAGTCATCTGAGCAAGATCTTCGGTCTCATCTTCGGCTGGTTCATTATCTTCCGAGATGTCAGGGACTGTTGGACGCGAAAGACCAGCAGCGATGGGAGCGTGCGTCAATGGCGTGTTCTGTGGAGTCGGTGCTGTAATATCGCCATGAGCAATGGGCACGTTAGAGGACATGATGGGCAGATAGAAAAGAGATGACCCGCAAATTGTCGAAAATCAGTAAACAAGCGCGCAAATGTAAAGCAAGCGGAGTTTCGGTCCATGCCGAGTCGCGTCTTACAAGCAGCCTGCCAGCTCCTTCAGGTTACTGCCAACTCAAGGCATGGCATTGACGGCGTTGGCTGGTAAGGTGCCATGTCAGGGGCCTTCAATTCTCGGGTATGATCTGCGCTATGTATTAGAACACGCTACTCACTTCATATACAGCCGATGTAGACCAATCTATGCCTCGTTTCTTGCTTTATTCAGCTATCATGGTTGGTTTATGAGGGCATCTTGCCATGGATGGCAATTGTAGTCACCGCGATTAGGTCACAAGGTGCCACCGCGCGAATGTCGTGAGGATGCATAGCCTGCACCTCTCCACCCTCCATATTAGCCAAGGTCGGCTAACAAGACACCACCAGCAGGGTCAACTTTTGACAATCACTGGCAGGACCCTGGGACATTTGAGTCAGCTGTATCCATGGGCCATGGCATGGTGCGATGGACTTGGAAGTAAACAGTGTCAGATTGTGTTATTCGTGATTGACGATTCGCGAGCCGCCAAAGCTAATCAAGAAGCAGGAAAGTGTCAGTTCCTCGGCCACCTGCGATGTGGACTTGTGACTCAATTTATCTGAGAGTTGGTTTGTGTACGTATAACAACTTGTTATCCTTGTCATTTGCCTGCAACTGACGCGAGTGTTTAGTAATCCTTGTCCAAAGGAATATTATTACGACCTTGTTTACATCCTTCTAATGAACACTCGATCGATGAGTTGGTCATGAGTACTATATTCAGGACATCGTCTACCTGAAGGCGTCGCACGATCTTTAGATATCGTCTCCAGCTTCACGGCACGGCACAGCTCCCCTCGGACATATATGGATAAGGTGCTCCCCTTCGCTGCAACTACTCAGATAAGTTTTTGGCTACCCTTTCCGGGAGTGCCATACCTCTGCCACAATCTAAACAATCCCTTTCTCCAAAATAGAGCATTGGGATTAGCCAAGAACCCATTGGCTAGTGGCTTCTCCCACCGCCACCGTATGCGGCACACCTCCATATCCTGGCCAGTCGTATTACGTTACCCCTTCTATCTCTGTCCTTTCCGAATTCCCATCCGAACGAATCAACACAATATTCATCACGTGTTCATGGGGCCTCCTATTTCATGTAAGTATTCATAACATCCCTTCCTCCGCCGGCCTGCCATGAGGCTCCAGCTGACTCACCGGCGAATTATTCAATGCGCCCCGCACATACGTACAAACATTCATCCAATTCACTGAGATTGATCGCATCGCCCGCATTTGTCAAGTGACGTGTATGAAGTTTCTCGAAGACGCCTCGGTTAAGAATTTTGGCGGCTTTTGAAAATCTACTGTGGCTGACCCTGCAATTAGGTTGTGCAAGTAAAGCCAGGTATCTAATCATTCGATCGTCATTCTCCTCGTGTTGGATCACGAAGACGAGCGCGGTTCAACTTTCAGATGCACTGGCGCCCGCGTGAACGCAATCTACTTTAAGAGTCTGGCCGGGACCAATGTGACTAGGAATGTGTCCACCTTTTCTCGGAGCTTAAGCCCTTCGTCAAGACGATGTCCTTGGCGAAGGGCGTAAACCCCGTTTGGACAAATCCAATAGCAGATCAAGTTCATAACGGTGAGACCAATGGACTCCTGCAGTACTAGTGGTATTGCCCCTCAATAGTTTTTGGCCAATCCGCTACCACGGCCTCCAGTGCAGGCAGATCCAAACGGGTACACTCCTCCTCCTCCACTGGACAACAAGTCAAGATGGGCGAGAATACAAACTTTCCGGAATTTCTCGTGGCACCGTCGGGAGCTCTCCTGGTAAACTCCGATTCTGATCTTAAAGGTAAAACAGGCTATCACGGGGAGGTCAGAAGGGTCTATTCAGGCTGATAGGTATATCGCTTGAGCTACTGATTATCAGGAGGCGACTCGCGTCCTTTCTGTTCCGGCGCTAACTCTGTCGTCGTCGCAAACTTAACGCCTGGAACAAAATGTTAGATTTCAAGATAGCTCGCACCTTCGCGCAGGTTGTGCAGTCTGCTTCCATCGTATCGGGTCGTGTCGGATAGAATGCACGGATTGCTTCTTGGCACACCCCTGACATCTGTGAAACAGGCATGCACAGACTTCTTCGTCTATTCTTACAACAAGCACCTGTCAGAGTGACACTGTCGGCATACATATAAGTATCCTTGCTGGCAGGGGCAACAGGTTTGAGCACACCGTGTTCTTCAAGTTGAACTCACGCACCGCTTCGTTGACATCGGCGCTGTTGAATAGCGACGTTTCAAAGTGGGGTTTCTTACTCTTTGGATAATACCCGTGTGAGTGATGTTTTTTTTGCAGCAATAAGCTTCCGTAACTTATTTCGAGTATTCTACCTCAACCGCACCTCAATGCATTCACCTCCCGCAAGGGTGCATTCCACGCTCAAGTTTCTTTTGGCGGCATCCCCACGCCGATGTGTACTTGACGAGTCCGTCAGGATCGCGGGGGCGAACGATGGGGTGTTCAAATCTGCTCGCTTGTGACGTATGCACTGCGTTGTTCGGAATAAACAAACTGTGATTCCACATATTGCCCCCACAGCTGAGGCCATCACATGCCTCATTGCACTGCAAGGGTTACACCCCTATGCTTTTTGCCGAAGTAAAGGTAAAATGAAGTCCTCATGGTGATTGAGATCAACGACGTCTGGCTTGGCTTGGACTATAAGTACGTACTATAGCGTACGATGCACCCTCGAGCGCTGCAAATACGCTGAGAAGGTATCGGTGGCTTTGCCTCGCATCGCCCATGTTTGCGATAAGACTGCACATTATTTTAGGCGGGGAACTCGCTAACCCCATCGCGTCCTCATTCGGAGGCCACGCCTTCATTATACACCTACAGGCCCCAGGGAGTAAAGTCATGTTTGCGGCTCGCCTGAACTTGTATCCCTCCATCACGCCTCTTATCCAATTTGCGAGGACAGCCATGTTTCCCACCAAGGCCTGCTCCCTATTGCTGCAACCGAGGTGACCCTGAAACCTGTGAGCGGAGTAGGATATTAATAATTGTGGTCACAAAACATCCGAGATACTGTATGAGAAGAGCTTCCCCAGTCGTTATGGGCGTTGATCCTTAATTTTAAATACTCCTAAGATGTCTGGGGTTGGGAAAATTTATCCGATGTTTGCATGTTCTTGATAGCAAGCTTCCATCGTCTTCGGATGATATCAATTTATTTTTCGGTCTCCAGATCTACAATATTCATGCCATACAGCGTGGAGACGATCAAACGTTGCATTGCCAACATTACGAATCAGTTGAATATGTAAACATAGGTTTGAAATGTGAATGCGCGAGACACATATGAATCCAAAGCCAAAGGAGTGATCTACAGGTTGAGGACCGTGAGGAATAGTATTGCGAAATGCGTCGTCAGATTGGAGGATGGTATCGCAGGGTATAAAAGGACAAAAAGTAAATGGGGTGGAATGACCAAATGCTAACCATTTTTGAGGGAAAGACAAGATGGATAGTCCTAGACTGGTGTCCACGATGCAAGATATTGAAACTAGAGATCTATCTCACGCGTTCTTGATCAGTCCGACGCTCAGTCCACGCGTTCCTGCTTGATAGTTCCCATAGGTAGGCCAAACCAGCTCTCTCCCTTGACTAGAAGCTCCGAAAGACCACAGTAGTATGCAATCAAGGCGGTAAGGATACCGAAACCGCCACCAGCCTTGGTGATGTTGACCTGGCCTGACCAGGCGCCCGCCGCGAGGAGCACGAAGGTAATGCACAGGAAGAATAGAAGCGCGATGAAGCTGATGTTGCGGCGTAGCGCTCCAAGCCTATTTATGGGACGTATCAGAGGCTACACAATATCCAAAAGAAAGCACAACGCACATGAGCAAGAACGTAAACATAAACCAGGTGATCAGGTAAATGCCGAGCGCCTGATTCAGTTCATCCTCATGACCCGCGTATGCAGCGATGATGCCAGAGTTGGGTAACAAGATAGTGGCGTATGACATCCAAAACGCGCCGTAGGATGTGAAAGCTGAGCAACAAAACATAGTCAGCATCACATTTAGATATCAAACATTTGACCATCGGAATGAGTGAAATAAAGAATACACAGTTGCAGAAGGTTCTGCCTGAATTAACCAAAAATAGCTAAGCTCCGGAAGTAAGATCCAGATCACATGACCACGGCGATCGCGTTGTGGGGATACACGTCCATGACATACGACAGGCACGTTGAACAGGCAAAGGCACCAATCACAAAAAGTCACGAACCTGTTGCACCAAATACGTTGCCGCGTGGAAACTCCCACATACCAGCGAGAAGCTGGGCGAGACCACCACAAAAGCAGGCCATACCGACGACTACATTCGGGATGGCAACTCCACGAGCGTTGACGTTGTAGAGAGAAAGAATGAACGTGGTGGACGCGAAGGAGAACAGGCCGCTGACAGATAATGAGCTCAGAGCTCTGGCGGGCGCGAAAAACATGTTGAACTTACAGTGCACCTGGGTTGGCGATACGCATTGGCGGGGGGGCGTTGAACTTCGCCTGCCTGTCAAAGTTCTGGTGTGCGGAGTTAGCTTTCTCGGTGTCAGACATGTTGAGGAAGAATGAGTGCTAGGCTTTCTCAGAAAATGGACGAAAGAGAAGTTGACCGATGAGGGGAACACGGACAAGTTTAAAAATCAATGAAGCCCGCTATTTATCCAGCGGGAGAACCGAAACCGGTAAAATGGTGTATGACTAAGCATGCCACCGCGAATTGAATTAATCGTCCACCTGACATAATGATCATTGATGTCAGTCTAACGGACTCTAACCAATCAACCGACTTCGCGCCACGCCACCTTTCAAGGTTTCAAGACCTCTTAGCTACCAGTTGATCTTTGCGCCCGTCATGAGAAAGTAACAACTTGGTTTGCCATTGACGGTCGTCGCATTTGAAAGCGAGGGTCCAAAGAGCCTTTGCTGCCTCCTGGAAATATTTTGGCGGTCTTGGCATTCGTCGACATCATTTCGCTTGCCCCGGATTCACATCTATTCAAATCTCAGGAAGCACCGGAAAAATCCTTTCAAATTTCAAAAGCAAAACCGTTAACAACGATGCGGCGATTTCTCTGATTTTGCTCACACGCGACGCATCCTACTTGATAAAGTAAATAATCTCAAGTTTGGGCTTGGATCAAGCGTATCTGATAAAGTGCCCCTTCTGAAAGACAGCGTCAAATTAGCTGTGTCGTTGAAGCGAGTTTCACAGGACCCACTGGCAGGTCGGCTTACTTTAAAGTTTAATACTATCTTTCCGGCCCATCAAGACTAGTGGATCACGGTATGCTGTGAAATTCGGTGAGCACAATATACTTCAACCATCTCTGAGAGATTCGGAATCAGTGAGTAACGAGTAGTGTAATATCGATACTGGACGGTTGTTTGATGTCGATTTTTTCTCAAAGGGCTATTTTTGCTACCAAGGCACTTTGTGGTGACAGCGTCGTCGTTAGGACCGGAACACACGTAAATGTCAGTGGGCTCAGCTCCAATCTCGTAAATACAATCATGAATGACGTTACGTCTCCGTCCTCTATGCGTCATATTACATTGAGGAGACTAACGATTTGCAGCCTCTGACACCGGACTCCGGGGGGTTTCAACATTTTGCCTCTTGCAAGATTTCAATAAAAAGGAGATCTAGACCTAACCTAGAGCGTTCCACTCTAGATTACCTTTCGAATGTATTTCCACTGGCGGCAAAAGGCGGTAAAATGTCGGTTTCCTTGCTCTGGATTCTGGAATACTCTACGTCTGGAACACTTTGACCGGGTCTTCTGGGGTTCGCCTTTTTGACTGTCACTCTACAGGACTCAAAACATTGAAAATTCCAATGTCGTACGCATCAAGTCTGACACAGTCACCATTACTTCGCATCATTCAAATGCGTAATTCAGCCGCAGCGGATCGGTGAACCAGCATATTAGTATGAAGGTCTTGACCTAAAAAATAGTACTAGTAAGCTAATCGGCAGAACTTCTTCGCTTTATTTAATCAACATTGTTCGTTGTTCAACATCGGGTAAGTATGCAATTCGTGTAAATGAGTAATCGTTATGACTTACTTACCATCAAACAGAACTCCAAGCAATCGGGATCGCGCAGGCCTTTTTCGTCTCGCGCTTCCCTTTCTTGGTGTGACCCAACTCTGGATCATTCAGGATGCGTCAGAAGATCGATAGAGCAGCCCCGCTGCCACAACTTCGACGGCCTGTTACCGGTTCCTCCGGACAGCTCAATAGCCACCACGGTCCAATCTTTGCGAAAAACTGAACCAGTCATCATGGGTTCATGTGGCTGTGAGTCAGTACCGTACTCCCTGACTGTCACGGTAGTGCCGATTGTTTTCGCTGATGGCAAATGTACAACATATGCGTATATAGGGGTCATAGATACAGTTTCAGGCGCTCTAATATAATCTACATGTATGTGCAGTACGGACTTGTTGTACATCTCTTTTACTGTCCGACTCGCCAGGAGAAATCGGACATTCGCTAATCAGCCATCAACATCTAAACCCGCAGACGACGCGAATCATCCATCCCTGCCTAGGGCATCATCCAAAGAGGATATGAAGTGTGAAAGACGTGATGGCTGTCATCGATATGAACATGATGATATACTGGGGTATCAGGAACGCTGATAGATGCTCAGCATTACCTGTCCCAGAGTATACTTGAGTCAAAAACACCTAAACGCTGCTTAATATTATCTCCAGAACAACGAATAAACCGAATACCTGTGTGGTCCCAGTGGGCAAGCACGACAAGAAGCTAATGCTTGTCAGGTTTCATTCAGGCGGCAAACGTTCGAAGGGACGCACATGCAAACGAATCTGAGGACATTGTTGGAAGAATCTATCAGTCCGGCATGTGTGAGTGATTGGCAAATGAGAACGCCCAGAACGGGCATCACAACGAGTCTACCAATAGCCAAACTCCCAATTGCACCAAGAGGGAGAGAGCTCCACTGGCTTCGCGGGATACTTAGTCTGGCAAGAGCAGACCCAAGAGAAATCAAGCCCATTGGTACTGATGCGGCACTAATGAATGCAGCTGTCTTCATGATAAATGCGAGTGGAGGTTGGCCATCGGGCGCTGGATGTATGTGCGTGCCTGGAACGCCTGAAACAAAAAGTGCCTTCAATGAAGGAATAACGGCAATGACGAATGAGGCGATTATCGACAAAGACGGGGGAGTCATGAGGGATCGCAGGAATCCAAAGGCCAGACCGATAAACTTGTAGAACCAATGAGCATGCGTCACTGCGACGTGTCCGGCGACAGAGCCAGGAAGACCGGTAGTTGTGGCGACTTTCTGAGTTCCGTCAGTAAAAAGCGGCCCGGGCGGTACGGCGGTAAATGAGGGAGAAGTAGGATCCAAAAACTGAGTAGACAGCGGATGTTCATCCGCCAATGCTAATATTCTGATTTCTTCCTGCCCTGACGGTTTATCACACGTAGTGACAGAGTCCTCATGTGTGAATGTCACATCAGGAGACCCTTTTTCGGCGATTGCTTGACCAGCTTCGGTATGAATATCCATGGCTGATGGATGTTTGAAGTGAAGGATCTGCCTGAGGTGTACAAATCCGGCAGCTAGACTCGACAGAGCCTTCTTGTGCTTGGTGCTTAGCCTTTCCTTGACTTGATCAGTTTCGAAGTCAGGACCATCGAAATCCATCATGATACACCGGTGTCCTCCAAGTGGAAAAAGTGTGATCTACGAATGTTGCAGTGAACGGTGGATACATGTAACACAACAAAGATACTCACAGACCATACAAGGATAAAAGCGGCGATGTAACCCACTGCCAGATTCTCATCATCAGTTCCATTGAAAGGAGCTGACGCCATCACGCTCAGGGTCACCGAGATAGCTAATTCAAACAAGTTTCAGACGGAACGTACGGCAAAGGGTTTCGGCGAGCTTACGGATGTCACCGATATTTGCCCACCCTCCGGCCACAAGAATTCCGTGCCGGAATCTGTGGGGAACCCAAAAGAGTTGCTTGATGATCCAAGACAATATTATGCCGATTAGCATATAGACCAGCGCAACGATAACAAGAGGGCCTGGGGGTAATCTTAGTCAAAACAGACGTAAAAAAGCACGGAGTCGTACCGAGTTCAGAAATGTTTGAAGAGTTGAACGCTGGTACAATCGTTGAGAACATCAAGTTTGGCGTCGTGACATTCTGCCGATAGATCAGTTGTGCATCCTCAAATAAAAATTTTCCCTACTATGATGACTTGTCCCATCCCGCGAGCCGCCAAGGGGGGCAATAAGCCTGCCTTTGTAACTGCAAATCCGCATCCTACACACAAGAACCTGAAGAAATGACAACGAGTGTGAAAAAAAGACGCAAGATAACTAAGAAAAGGATCCTTGCAGGCGTATGAGCGGTTGCACAGAAATCCAAACCAGTGTGCCAATGTTGATCATGATCCTTTTCGATGTGGACGAGTTGCGAGTCGTGATATGATTTTAACGAGCCGAAGAAATGCCTTGCTCAGAGACAGTCTGTCTTCTATTTGGACAGGGGAGTGAAAAGGAGGTTTGATCAATATTCCTCTGGACCATGAAAAGCACGACACTTAAATACAAGTACGGCAAGTGCTTCCATGTCTTTGCTGGCAGCTTACAGACGTAAGACCGGTAAGATATGGCCCGACCTCTTATGTCTGCACCCTGAGAAGCGGACCACTGGTCCGTCGTGTTAATCAGTGTCAATTCGGTCAGCCAAGTCGCAAAAGATGGTGGCTTTAAGCTTATCTATTCAGCGCAATTGCTTGGAACACGTCAGCTTGTATCAGTGATTAGTGCTAGGAGCTGCACGAACAGACCCTGAGCAAGGGACACCATATCTTGTGTGACAGGAGATCCTGAGCGATTAGCAAATACCCTAACCATTTTACGCATTAAGGCGCAGCTCCTGTCAAGATCGCCGAATATCGCCGATATACAAGTTAGTATCTGATATGATGTCTTTCCAGGACGTGTTTTACAACGGCTGGGTTAACCGCGAGGATTACCTAGTACGGATCAAATAAGCATTTGGTCGGCTATTAGGGTAAACTGGCGTTAGGCTTTACCATAGGAGGCCCGTACTGAAGCTCAGCGCTCATTGGTGGCATCCCTGAGTCGGAGAAACGTCGAGCTTGCAATCATTGGCATGCGTGACAGCTTCCAATTTAAAATTTATCTGAATAGTTTAAGGCGGTGCATGCCATTTACGTACCGTGCACAAGTCCATGGCGAGTCCCCCTTCGAGACTTGCCCCGTCAACGCCTACTTAGTCCCCCGTAGGCAGACCAAATAAACGGATGACGGCTTTCTGCTCTATCATGGACGACATCTTCAACTCCTAGCCGAAACCGTCGAGCCTGACTGGGTACTTCACCGACACATAAACTCATAAGTTCAAGCCTTCGCTAATGATATAATCATACATACATTAATCTAATTTTTCAGGTTCAACAGCGGTGTAAGGTCAAATCTATCGGGTTAGGTGTTTCTTGTGCAGCACTCGGATGTACCAGGCACCCAGAAGTGGCCATTTAGTCAAAGAGAAGGTAGAATGTAAAGGCCATCAATACGGGCATCACCACAAACATAAAGATGTACTGCGGCAGCAGGAATGCAACAAGATAATCTGTTGTGCTTGTGTCATTATCAGAGCAATGCTCTGTTGTACTTGTATCACTGTCAGAGCGTGCTTGCGTCAGGACCAACTGCAAACAATTCCTCAGCACACAAAGAGGCAGTTTGCAAGGTGAATATCTCACCTGGGTCGACGCTATGGGTAAACATGATACGAAGCTGTTATATGAAAGGATCACCCAGTCAACTACAAGCAGATGCAACGCATAGAAAATCAAACGAACATGCATACAAATTTGAGCACTTTATCGTCAACGCCAATGAACCCGGTCTGACTAAATCCTTTGCAGATGAGAACTCCGAGGACTGGCATAATGAGTTGCTTGCAGACAGCGAGGGCTCCAATAGCCCCAAGGGGTAGTGAAGTCCAGCGTCCGCGAGGAATACTAATTCTCGCGAGTGCGGATCCCAGAATGATCAGTCCAATCGGAGAATTGGCTGCTCCCAAGAAGGTCGCTGCATCCATTATGAATGCTAGTAGCGGTTGTCCATCAGGAGCTAGTGGAATGTTCGTTCCTGATACACCGGGAATAAACAATGCCTTCAGAGCCGATATTCTAGAGACCATGATGGAGATGATCAAGGACAACAAGACAGGGGATAGAAGACTGCTCAGAAATTTCACAAATTGCATAAAAGGGCGGGATCGGTTTGCAGAGGAGTTTGGTATGGACGCTGGTGTGATGTGTATTTCTGCATCTTTCGACGACTGCATTTCGTCGAATCGATCCGACGGCATGTCATGGTGCACAATAGTTGACGACGCTTCAGAAACTGTCTGCGAATGTTGCAAGGATGACAATTGCGGGGGGAGATCTTTGCTGGACATTACGTAGGCATCCATTGTGCTTGCTTCCAGGTCATAGTTCTTCCCAGCTTCCTCGTCATCTGTGGAAGAGGAAACACGTTTCTCCCAGCGTTTGTCCCGACATGGGCCCTGCACATCAGTCCCGGTAAAATCTTTCTCGATTAAGTCGCGCCCGAACATAAATAATGTCAACTCATGGAACAACTCAGCGGGATACAACAAAATCCATGCAATAACTCACGTAGAAGATGACACAAAAGGCGCCGATGTATGCTACCGCGAGGTCTTGGTCATGGGTTCCGTCGAAAGGGAGAGAGGCCATGATATCCGTCATGACCGAGATTGCTATTCCGAGGTACCAGTCAGCGAATGGCACGATGTAAGAAATATGTGTAACCTACTTATGTCACAGTTGCTCGCCCAACATCCAGCGACGATTAGGCCGTACCGAAACTGAGATGGAACCCAGAAAAATTTCTTGATGAACAAAGATAATAGGAAGCCCATCGCCATGTAGATGATCGCAATCACGAACAGCGGTCCTAGAGAGTTGGTGTGTATGTGCATATACGTCAATTGGGTGATAGCAACACGTGTCAGGAGAACGGCGAACCAAGAGCTACATCATTCTCTGCATTCAATGCAGATGAAGCCCTCGAGAAAATCAAGCTAGGCAAAGTAACGTTCTGAATCCTGTCTATCAGTTTCATTCTTCCTGGAAATAGGACATACTGACCAAGACTATTTGAACAGCTCCACGAGTCGCAATCGCAGGGAAATAACCAGCCCTTGTAATGCCATACCCACCAGCGACGCACATGAAACTAGACAAACATTCAGAACAATACGAAAAGGAATGAAACGAAACTCACAGTCGGAGAATAGGTCTCGCAGCTACCCACAACAAAGTCCCAAAAGGTATGTCCACCATATGCATAGGAATAGGGATTCAGATTACCATCTTGAGAGCAAGTTTCTTATATATATATTGATATTAACGTGCATGTAGCGTGCGTTGAGATAATTCGCTTGGGTTGTGATGACTGGAAAGGGAAGGCCAACCTTTGGATGAGCAATGAATCAAACATGTGATATTCGGAGACAATATCGGAGGGAATGTTAATGAGATGGTTTGGAAATTGTAATAATGGGCGCTGGCGTTGACGCTGGTGCTGGCGACTGAATACTAGAAACACGGATCCGAGAATTGCGCCATCAGAGAAGGATTCTTGATATTCTATCACGGACAGCCCAGGTGTATAACTGCAACTGGTGAAAAGCTGCGAAAAGCAGTCGCGGAGTGTGGGAGAGGGAGTCTTATTTACGGAGTCCGTGGCATATATACTGGGCCGCCATGTGAACACCTCGGGCCCTGGGCCTGACCAGCCTGCCAACCATTTGCAACGCGATAGTCGATGTAATTTCCGGAGTGTTAGCTGCAATGTCTGAATCCTCTGGCAAGAATCCTGATTATGACTGTGCAGTGAAGCAAACAGTAGGAGTGCGATCCCCAACAAAGACGCATGTCGACGAACTGGTGCCCAAGGCTCCCGAGGAAGAGGAACCCTAGCTACTAGGCCTTTTGTCATGTGCACGCAGTGCGCACGGAACCTGCGCGGAATAGTGACGGAGCTAGGATTGACCTAGGAAGCAAGTCAACCAACTTGCCAAGTTTCACTCCCGGGTCATTACATAATATTTGCATGACCTGTGTGGCAAAGTAACAGACGCCCACCGTGACGGGCCCTTGCTTCTGACTTCAAAGCTTCGTGGTCCCTTCTTCCAGCATTGAGCGGGCATGGAGCAATTTTATGATCTCCATCACACTATATGTCTGCTGCACCCTCCATACAGTCTAAGTGTTACGTCCCAGCACAACTGCTGTCCTGGTTGGAGCGTCTTCTGCCACTGGTGGTTGAGCGTTATTGCTACGATCATGCAATACAACACTTGTTCTAGACATTTGTGACGCGCTGGATTAGTTTCTCATCCTGTTGTCCCATCACTCGGCTCCTACTTCTGTGTCTCGACACGAACCACCTGCTGCTGCTTTAGTGCGCCCATGCTCCTGTAGGCTTTCACACGCGATCACGATTTATAGGACATCTGCAGGTATACTGCATGGTGAATTCTTGGGAATCATAACAGTTGTTCTGTGACCCATTCGTGCCAATCCAGCGGCGCAGCCCTACCCCGCTTTAACTGACCATAAAAATGCAGTTCACATGATCTTTCTGATGTTCTTCCGCGCGTTTGGAATATATAACCGACACGTACGTTGTAACGGTGGCCGTTTACCCTTCCCAATTCCCCGTCTTCTTCTCCCTTTTTATCGTGGACTGCTGCTCACACGGGCGATCAAGCACCACAATACCTCGCTAGCGATTACGTATATTGCCTGGCCTCTTCGGCGCGACACAACAGTAGTCTCAGGCCTTGCGTGCCGTTTGCATCATTTACTAGTATGGACTTAGATACTCCGTTTATGTCTTTTTGTGATTTCGTTGAACGTAATTTGTCTTATTCTATCATTTTGTGCCCTAAGGGTGCTTATGCGTCTAACGGCTCTTTCCGCTCGGCAGAGCCTGGCCTCTTGCACTATACTACCGTCATCTCCTGCGGCTGCTGCTCATTCTCTGCCACACAAATACACACCCGATCCTTGCAACTTGACACCGCGCAGGTGCGATATCGTCGTTTTCGCGCCTCGCTCCTTGAGGGCAAAACTACTGACCATATCATGGAGGTTTTCGGTAGGACTGCACAATTCTTTAAGCTTCTGCTCACGGGAGCATATCGCTCCGGCCTCGTTCCTTGGCCAGCTGATATGCTCCCTCGTGCGCCAGCAAGTGTGATTTGAAAAATTCAGTGTCTGCAACACATGTAAGACGCATCCTAGTTGCCTTGATCTATCGCAGCGCCCATTAACGTATATATTCGAATCCACAGCACACGAGAATTCTAGTACTGTCAGAAGAATGGTGACAAGGTCGAGAAGGTATCTTAGCCGGGATAGACGTGATGTTGTGTGAAGCCGACGCAGCAGGTGATCATGGAATGCTTCAAAACGGAACTTGATACGCGACCTACCACATGTCTTTATGCAAGGAGGATTCTGCCACTCGAATCCACATTAATGACTTTCATTTTTAATATGCGCAATATATATTAGAGATGGGGCCTAACTTCGTCGACAGGGACCTTGTTTGCTGTTTTTGTTCTGGAAAGGATTTCATACAGCACTGCATAGTAAGAAACGCGTTGTACAGAGGTGTGAGGCTACAACATGGTTGACTGACATTTGTCAGAGACACCAGCTGGGCAAGCACCACCACAGCTAGTCATGATTATTCCCGGCAAATGTGGTGTAGTTATCGACAAAAGTTCCATGTTGTCACATACATTCGTGGACCATCTCTCAGCATGTGGTCGACAGTGACCTCGAGCTTGTCCTCAGACTTGTTCCCCTCAACATCATTTCCACTAACATTTCTGGCGACGAAGCCACAGGTGGACTCGAGAACGAACTTGTCTTAGGCTCTCGAGATGCGCAATACGTGTGCTCTCCATGCATCATGAGTGGGGCTGACGATATTCGACATCGAAAATGCCGTTGTGGTCTACGATGTCGCATAGACTTCCATGCGTCGTTAGGATATGAGTAGTGTGCTTGAAGGTTAACTTAGTGCGACTCAGGATTGGTGAACTGAGGAGACGCTATGCTCCGCACGCCAAATTCAACATTCTTATCAGCGTGTTGTACCGCCGACGGCGATGAGAAGACACATCAACTAAACACATCAACCTCGCAGCTTGATGTATGGGCCTTATTGGCGTGCTATGGGTGGAGCTTTCTGTTCAAGGATTTCAAGAAGGCTGGTGGCATGCACAGTGCACTGTACAGAGGCGGCCGCGGCACTCAACCATGCTATAGATGCTGTGCAGAAGATGCCGGTCGAGCAGAGGATCCGAATGGGGCAACATGTCACCTCCTCCGTCGACACCGTACTACGACTGTATCGCGATTCGTAAGTGACATGGCCACGCTATTGTGCCTACCTGTATCCATATTCCAACGACCGTGGCATCAAATCGTACATACCACAGGGAGCTCATTCGGCACGGTGCCTCCGCAGATATTGTAGCACGTGGTCAAAGGTCTGCACGTAGGCAACAAAAGCGCTCACCAGTTGTGTGGCAGGGTAGGTTCAAGGGCAAAACCGTCAGATCCTCGGATGCGATGGCTATGCCAGCCATCGCTGCGGCGGGGATGGGTGGGGTGGATTTCATGGCTGTAACTTGATAGTGATTTCTGAGTCACAAACTAATATGCTGGCTTTTATCCACAGGTAGTGTATAGGGGACAGCCAAGCAATCTGGATGTGCTTGCATCACGAAGCAGATGCTGCGCTCCGTGACATAATTGACTTGAAGGCATCAAATAATGCGCCAAACGCGCTCCACCACGAGTCCTTCTGGTAGTACGTGTCAGTGAACTTCGATCTATGGCGGTGATGTATTCACCCAATTTTCAGATTTACAGGGATGCGCAGACGCTCTCACCGACTATATGCATATGGAAACTCAGTAGGCCTGACCCTATGCCTGCATGACCTCGCCACTAGAGCATACTAGAAGCCAGGACGGTGGTCGCGGGGGTAAACTGTGACGGCGTTGTGGAATAATTGACCTTGAGTTGTTTAACCATTAGTAGATGTATTCTTCAGTCGCAGATAGGGCATGCGCGTACATCCTGGATAGACGGTGGAGTTCACGTACTGTTTATGACTGCCTGCTACATACACTGTACAGCCCATACCCCCATCCGAGTCCTTCTCGAAATGCGAGTTATGTGGCTAGAAATGGATGTGAATACTGCCGTCGGACACAACAGAATTCGACTGGTACCGTAGTATCAAGTCACGCTGGACAATGAGTAGCACGAAGTGATGAATTGCTGCAGTGGTTGAGCTCGCTGCTGCCCACAGCGAGCACGAAGGTTTCGGCAACAAACAAGTGACATATGTTAGGTGTGTGTATATACAACAATAAATACAGCGGACTATGAAAAAGGTACGCGGCATGACGGCAAATCGAACCGTCACCAAAGATCCACCATACTAGCCGGCAAAAAGAATACCAACAAGCCCTTGAAGCGGAGCAGTCAATGTCATAATTGTAGGTGATTTCCACCATTGACCGCCTATTGCTGGTGGTAAAAACACACCAGTGCTATTCTGGCCTTGTAAACCTTTCAAGGACAAAGAGTCACTGATCCAGATTGGTTAGACTTGCTGCAGCACGTTCGAGATGGTAGCTGCCATACATATCACATCAAATTCCTACGATTGCCAATTTAGACCGCTCGTCTGTTGATTTTTACGGTACCGCATTGGAAGTAAGCCGTACTGGTGACGCCTTGTCACTCTGTCCATCAACATTGGAATGCAGTTGTAGTGCCGAAGAAACGACTCAATTGTTGATGTGCCCAGCATATGGCACATCCCAAAACTAGCCTCTAACGCTGTCAGAGCGCTTTGCAGTAGCTACGAAGCCCAAGAGGAAGCATGGCGGAAAGCAAGATGAAAGGGCTGCGCTGCTGAATAGAATGGAATTAACAATAGGAATGTCATGGTGAATTTCAACGTGAAAACTGACCTAGACATCGTCAGTGGTTCTCGAAGCGAAAGACAGTCTAGAGAAGAATATATTACCATTAGTTCCAATGGAGTGCACGTTTACCATTATCCATGAGAATCACCCGATATCCATAACAAGACAGCAGCTGCCTCTCACATCAGCACACTCGTTCGCTGACTATCGGTTACAAGATCAGACCATCAATAACGCCATTATAGACATTGCGACACCACCTACTACGGGGCTTACTGCATTCAATGTCTATGTCGCACTATCGCGAGCTCGGGGCCGAGACGGAGTCCGGTTGTTGCGAGAATTTGACGAGAACTTGCTTGTGACACATCCATCAGAACATTTGAGAACTGAAGATGAAAGGTTGGCAATGATGGATCGGGAGACGGAGCAATGGTGGAAAGGAATGTTGTAGTACCAGTTGTGCGAGTTAAAGTGTATACGGCGCCTCCGATGATCACTCATTAGTAGATATCAGATTCATCCATAAATACCCATGTGTACACAACTTGGTTCCCTTCAGCCATAATGATCAGTTCTAGTGACCTTGTCAAATCAGATAACGCGGAACGCAATCATCACATCTTGTCGAAAGAATGAGCAAAGCAGCCAGTAAATATCATCCCAAAAAGAAAACTCACAAGCCACATCCAAAATGCCTCCACGATATTCCTCGGGGGCACGTCTGCATGCCTGTGACATGAACATCTCAGCCTGGCTCATACTTCACAATCAAATAAACCTACGTCATCGCCTCAATTTCTGCGATGTCAGAGTGGAAGTCCATCTCGCTTGGCTTGACGAGAGGAGCTCGCGTCGAGATCTTGGCGACACCGTATAAAACGGGGAAAAGCATCATGGGCAGATAATTGGTTATGAACGTTGCTGTTGACCAGTTATCTCTCAGGAAGACCTCCCATGCACTGAACTGGAGGGCACCAGCACAAGAATCACTCTGCCGCTTCCTTGAATCGCATATACGGAAGGTGAACTCACCAACAGCGTCACAAATGATGCGCCGACAACCCACCAGGCGGCAAAGGGCTGGAGCCGAGAGGAGTACGGGAGCTCGAGCGTCTTGTGTCCCTGTGCGAGGAAGCCTTTGCGGAAGCGCAGATAGACGACACCGATGCCGAACCAGGTCGTGAGGCCCGCGGTGGCACACATGCTAGAGAACCACGTGAAGACCAGTCCAGAGCTCGTGTTGACCGCCATGTAGGAAAGGAGGGCAAAACAAGCGCATGTGGCTACTGCAACATAGGGAAGGCCGGACCGCGAGGTATGGAGGAATATTTTTGGGGCATTCCCAGAGGCAGCGAGACCATCTGCAAGCAGATTGGATTAAACGCAGTCATATAAAATCTAGATAGAAGCCCACATAAGCCTCTGGAGGCAATATAAAGGTCACTGGAAGCGGCGGACCAGGCTGATGTCAGTAAGGCGGCGTTGATCACCTACAGGGGCATGAGAAGCACATTATTTCATAACAAAATACTTACAGAGGGTAATCCTTTGATGCCGGCTTGGTTGATTGCAATTACAAACGGAGACGCAGAAGCATTATTAGAGTTTACATTCAGCAAGGGGTTGTTCGAAGGTACCAGCAGACCGATAACGAAGACGCCGCCGATATAAAATAGCAGGAGTCGGATATAAACACGGCGGATAGCTTTTGGGAGATTCCTCCGCGGATTCTTTGCTTCTGCCGCCGCCATCTGGAGTGTTTCAACCTCAAAGGGTCCAAGCAAAGACGTTACAACTCACAGCCACGACTTCTGACCCAACATATGCAAACGCGGCTTGAGTCACTACACGAGACCAGCCAAGGAATCGACCTGTCATGCCACTTATGCCATCATATTGGACAAACGGGCCAGGGTCCTTCCAGTAGCGGAATCCGATACGATCATGGCTTGGGCCGCCACCAAGGTCAAGGACAATCCCCAAGATGATGAGACCGACAATCGTAACAACCTTGATGGAGCTAGTTTGTCCTTAGCGTCAGGTCAAGAAAAGGACTTCAAAGGAAGCTAGCCCTACGCGAATATGAATTCGGCTTCACCATACACACCTGCAGCAGAAATTGAGCCAGAAAGAGGAGGCTAATCACGTGAGCATTTACCAACGCCGCTCATGTTGATCCCGACGGCGACAACGAGACACATTGTTATCCATACCGCATTGTTGACACCAGGATGCCAGAAATTTATGATGGTAGCGGCCGCGGATAACTCGGCTTGGATATATTGAGCGGCATTCGTTGCGAGACTATTTGAAATTTGTACCTGGTAATGTCACCTGTGGGAGAGCGATGTTCAGAAACTTGTCACATAAAGCAGAGGGTCACATTACCGTCCAATTGTACCATAAATTCCATCCCAATGCAAATGAGAATGCAGGATCAACGAAGCGCTCGGCAAGTTTGATGTGGCCACCGGCAACTGGGAGGTAGGCGATCATCTCTCCGATTGTGATCTACAGACAAAACAATGACAAATGAAGGTCAGAGATTATACACTTGACTGACCATCACGCAGTAACATATAGAGCCAACGAACATGTAGCCTAATAAAAGGCCTACAGGACCGCCATTCATGAGTGCTGATGCAGTTCCGAGGAATAGTCCTGTGCCAATCACGCCGCCAATGCTAGAAGAGGGGTGTGACTCTGTCGTTACAATCTGAAAGGTCGACAGAAAAGCACCTTATCATTGCAACATGGCGATTTTTAAGCTGTCGATGAAGTGTGAAGTCCGGTGTTGGCGTATGGCTGCCATTGCGGCTAGCGTGCTCCGCTGAACCAATATCAACCTGAAAACCTTTCTCCTTCAAGTTGTCTGGAGAAGAGAAGCTATCGCTCATTGCTATGGCGTGAGGTAGATGAACGGGAGGGTAGGGACTCACTTTTGAAATTGCGCTTTATATAGACCCTGTTATCAAAAGCAGATAGATTTTCATTGTTGAACAGAGATAGTGACTTAGCTTGCGAAAATAGTCATGGGAATAAGTCGATTTAAACCACGAAATTTACCTTGTCAAGGTAAGTATGATTATGCGCATGCCCGGACGAGCGCTCAGCGGTCGCTGTGAAAATATTAGCGGAGGTGTTCTTTACCTTTCTTGCGCTATCTCGTTATCTTCATCACCTTCGACACCATATGTACCTTCTCGTCTTCTGCACCTTATAGTACAAAGTGCTACTATTGTCGTCGCACTACTGACTCATCTTGCGAGATGCTATGAAACTCGCACAGAAGTACGGTACGGTGAAGAAAATGATTGCCCGAATTGCATATTCCACCCGATCTCGCCGGGCAGCTTGATAATTGTAAGGAATGTCATTCCTTTAGCTATGGAATTCCCTTTGTACTACCGGCTACGAAGTTCCCCTTTACCGTTCCGAAGTACTAACCTTGTACTGCCACTCACTTACATATAAAAACCACACCTTACCTTCTGTACCCCCAGTGAATGCATCCCCCTCACTCATATCTCTTCCACTGGCGATCCGTCAAACCACCGTCGAACTAGACGCAGCATTACATAATGCTGCGCCACTGCTGCGACTAGTGCGTAATTGCCGCGATGTTCTAAGCATACGAAAATCCACCACTGAAAAGTACAAGTCTATTACAATGTGAGTTCGAGTCTGCAACATGATGCGAAAAAATGGGCCTGAAGGATATGTACCATGTATTATACAACCTGAGTTCTGACATTTTTGAGCAAGTAAGCTAGCGTCGCAGCACTAATTGCAGCACGCCGCAGCGTACCGCAGCACCATTGTCGCAGCACTCCCCCTAAAAGGAAAGAGGGTGCTGCGGTGTGCTGCTGCGATACTCACCTATGTGCTTGCAGTGCTGATTTTTGGCGTGTTTTAACACTACAGGCTAGCTTCTACCTGCTAATGTCACCTTTGAGAGAGTAACATTCAGAAACCTGAAACATAAAGCAGAGGGCCACGCACAGTTCAATTGTACCATAAATTCCATATGCAAATGAGAACTTGTGCCGGATCAACGAAGCACTCGGCGAGTTTTATATGGCCGCTGGCAACTGGGTCCTGGCCAATTGCGATGTTGAAAGAAGATCGTGACTTGGTCTTTACAATCATAAGGGTCACTAGATAATGCAACATGGTGATTTAGCTCTCGTTGAAGTGTGAAGTCTCCTTGCCGGGAGAAGAGAACCGTTGCTGCCAGTGATTATTATGGCGTGAAGTAGTACAGAAGGAGAGCCGGGAAATTTTGCCTGTTAGACAGCGATAGCGCCTGCGAATTTTCGAAATGATCATGGGAATAGCTTGATCATGCGCCTGGCGCCTGCTTGGGCCCAACTGCCAAGGATTGACATTGTCGGGAAATGCATTCTGACATCCCATGGGCGCTCCTCGGATGTGGAAAAGACGAACGCGAGTGCTAGCATATTCTTTTTAGCATCACGGTCAGTGCTGAGCGCTGAATGCTGAAATACAACGTACGTGGCACCACTGCCAGCACGCTAGCAAACCGCAGGGGCACCAGGAACATGGGGGTGACACGTGACTCGGTGCTTCCGAAATTGCATCAAGAGCAGCGCGGCAGGCTGGCAACTTGGTGGCTTTCTTGCATATGCATAACTCGCTTTCCTAACCGCTTCCCCCTTCATTTCACGCAAGGACTGTTTGCACCAAACTACTCTAGATTTTGAATTTGTAGGCGCAGAATTGCGGTGGACGCATGATGAGCTCCTCCTTCTCGATTCGCAGTCTCAGGTCCGGTGAGCACTGAATTCGCCTGTTTCTTGGCCTTGTATTCGGTCATTTATGAACAGCAGATGCCACAGAACCCCTTCACCAAGTCAAACTGCTGTCTGCGCTTCGGAGTGGTAAGAAACTACCTCTCTCTGCTTCCACCTCATGTCAAACCCTCATCGATGTATCCCCAGGCGACCCCGCTCTCATACATCCCTTTCTCACTGAAATTGGCAAGGAAAGACGAAAGTCGGTCGACGGAGACATCAACACTGGCGCTGCTGCCCTTCACCTCGCTATTCGCTGCGCTTCCGGTATGTCACCGATTTCTCTTGCTACTCCCACCTTCCCTCACCCGCACCCGAAGTCGATACTGTGCAGCTACTCCTATCTCACAGAGCCATATCGCCCAATGGTGTACACCCGCCAGGCTCTGGGACCACCCCACTCCATCTTGCAGCATCCCTCGGTCGTGCAGACATCGTAGGCGTGTTGCTCGACCAGGCTGGCATTGACGACACCCTTCGTGATAACAACGGAAAGACATGCAAAGATGTAGCAAAGGCAAAAGAAGTTATCCAAACCCTGCAAGGTGCGTATTCCTTCTCTGTTTCTGTCCCTCTTCACCAACGCCACTCCTAGATTCGCGTTCCTTTTTGAACGCCTCATACAGGTCCCTTCTGCGCTCGTATATTCTATCCCCCTTGGATGCATCCCCGAATGCAGCATTGGTGGCTCTACTTGAGTCTCCACGGGCACGTGGAGTCGATTTGTCTTACCTGGACGATGCGTCTGGCACTTCTCTACTGCACGAGGCAGCCAGGCGCAAAAACCTGCGCCTCATTGAACTAGCTGTGCGAGCAGGCGCGAGCGTTTTTGTGCGAGACCGCAGGGGGAAAATGGCGTACGAGGGTACAGGAAAAGATGATCACGTACGGGTATTTTTGCGACAATGTACGTTCTCATCGCACGCTCTCCTACTCACTGCGCTCAATACAACGACAGTCGCAAACCACGATACCTCTCTCATTGAGGTTCCGTCTTCGGAACCTCCAGTCATGAAGGGTTATCTCAATAAGTACACCAACGTTGCCAAGGGCTATAATACCAGGTGGTTTGTTTTAAAAGATGGTGTATTCTCATGTCCGTTACCTCTCACCCTCCATATTTATTTATAAGGCACTCAACTTTGTACAGATTATCGGCATCAAGAAGACGAAGACATCGCCAGCCGCGGTGCCATCGCCATGAAAACTGCCATCCTCAAAATCTCGCCGGGCGGTGACAAGACGCGGTTCGAGGTCCACTCGACCCCGTCTCGAGGACACACCACTGGGCAAAAATGGTACATGCGTGCTAATCATCACGTTGAGGCCGCCGGGTGGACACAGGCGCTTGAGAAGGGCATTCAATGGGCGCGGCGCGATGAGCAAGTACCGCGGAAGAGCGCTGAGAGCGAGCTGAGCGCTTTGAAGCCAAAGAGTTTGCGCACGAGCTTCCAGTCGGTAATGTCAGCGCGGCGAACGGATATGGGTACCCGCGGCGGTTCACAGGGCTCCCTCATGGGTATAGCGGATGAGAGTATGGAGGATGGGCCACCTCTTGAGACTAGCAAGGCGGATAAAAGCCGTTCTACCTCAGATAATGAAGAGCACAATGATAATTCTTCAGCGTCGGTCCTCACACAGTCGCCTCCTCATAACGGGACTTTCGACCTCCAAGGGAACTCGACCGCAGCACAGATGGAACTCACTGGTCAGCTTCTGTCCAACCTCGCACTACCGCCGGACGCAGCGCTCAGGACGCAAGAACTCCGTACAGCGCTCAAAGAATCCTTTGCAATCGTACAAACAATGATAGACGAGTATATCCAGATGGCCAAGGACCGTGAGGAGTGGTGGAAATCCCAACTACAGCGCGAGCGTGAGAGGCAGACTGTGTGGGAAGAAAGCCTACAGACTGTCGTGCGAGAGGGCGAGGTTCTGGAACGAGAGCTGCGCATGCGGTCCCGGAAACGAGGTAGCAGATTCTTCGATGCCGGTGTGAACGATGGAGGTGTCGGAACGCTCCGACAGCGCCCTGCGACCATGGCGCTTGTATCTCCTGTTATTGAAGAGCACTCTTATTTCTCGCCCGTGGTGCGCCCCGGACCCATTACTATCGTCTCCCCGCCTGAGGAAGTCAACGGCCCATCCACGTCGACTGCGCCATCGCCTCCCGCAAGTCCAGGGGCTACACCGACTGCACAGCGTATGCCGCGGCACGATCAGGAGGATGAAGACGTGATCGATACGGACGAGGAGGACGAATTCTATGATGCCATCGAGGCCAACGCACTCCCCAATCTTGTCGTCAGTGAATTGCTGTCGAGCCCGACGCATGCGGTACCTGCGCTGTCCTTCATGAACGCCGAATATTTCACGGGGTATCAAGATTTGAGGACGCGGTTACCCATCGGATCGGATAACAGGCCGAGCACGAGTCTGTGGTCTGTGCTGAAGCATAGTATTGGAAAGGATTTGACGAGGATTAGTTTCCCCGTCATGTTTAATGAGCCGACAAGTATGTTACAGCGGATGGTAAGTTTTCTTTGGTTAATGGATGTGCACACTATCTTATATTCAACGAAGGCGGAAGACATGGAATTCTCGGAGTGTCGTGAGTGTCTCATCTATGTGATCGCTGGTTGTGGTCTCACCGGTTGATAGTCGATGTCGCTGCTCGCGAGCGAGACCCGCACCGCCGATTAGCATTTGTGGGCGCATTTGCGATGTCAAATTATTCGTCAACCATCGGCCGTATAGCAAAACCATTTAATCCTATGCTCGTAAGTACCGTTCATGCGTCCCATTGTAAGCAGATGCTCAACCCATCCAGGGCGAAACATTCGAATATGTTAGACTTGACAAGGAGTATCGCTACGTATCTGAACAAGTCAGCCATCATCCCCCCATCTCCGCTTGTTGGGCAGAATCGCCGTATTGGCACTATTACGGAGAGGTTCGATGAGTTTAGTATATCCCATGATCTGTTCGCTAACATCTATCTGACTCAGGTTGACGCACAAAATAAATTTATGGGAAAATCATTTGAGATTCGACCGACTGGTGTTGCGCATGCTGAACTTCTTCTTCCTGAAGAGTGGGCGCCCGACTACCCCAAGTGTACTGCTGACGGCATCCAGGGCAAGGTTGTAGAGCACTTTTCATGGAAGAAGGTCACTACCAACGTCTCTGGGTTTATCTTGGGCTCTCCCACTATCGACCACTATGGTGACATGATCGTGAGTGATCCGGTTTTTGCTCCTTGAGTACTGGACACGAAACCACGTTACTACAGGTTACGAACCACCGCACTGGTGACCAATGTGTGCTGACATTCAAGCCAAGAGGATGGCGGGGAAAAGATGCATACGAAATATCTGGCTTCGTGCGAGACGCAGACGGAGAAGTGACTCACGAGGTGGCTGGACGGTGGAACAGCCAGCTCATCTGCCGCCCCGTCGGTACAGGCAGCGGATTCCTACATCCCGACGCCGCCGTAAGTGGGCCCTCCTCGCCAAACTACACCGCAGAGTACATCCTCCTCTGGCGTAACTCCGAAAAGCCTACCGCACCTTTCAACCTCACACCATTCGCAATCACGTTGAATGATTGCCCCGACGATACGCTAAGGTCGTACTTGTGCCCGACGGACTGCAGGCTGCGACCTGATCAGCGGGCGTTTGAGATGGGGAAGTATGAATTTGCGAATGGGTTGAAGATGAAGCAGGAGGAGCGGCAGCGGGCGACGCGGCGTGCGAGGGAGGAGGGGCGGATGCCACCGCATCGACCCAGGTGGTTTAGGGCGGAAACAGATGGGGATACTGGGGAGAGGGTGTGGGCGCCGTCGAGGGCTAATGATAGATTGGAGTATTGGATAGAGAGGGAGAAGGTGTGGAAGATGGGGGGTGGACAGCCCTGGAAGGATGTGGAACCTATTTTTATAGAGGACGCTGTTTAGCAACGCGAACGATTCATGGGTGGTTGGACCGGTATTTATGTTTAGGAGTAAACGCAGCCCGGCGATGAAAAAGAAACATCACCTTAGAGGCGGCTCTATAGCGTTCCTAATATAAGGCTTATATAATTCCTATTTCCGATTTACGCCTCGCGCCCCAGTTCGATAAGCATATGTCGTAGCTTTGCAAGCAGAGCTCTTTCTCGACATAATTATGATTGTGAAAGCCTAGCCTAGTGACTACCGTGATCAAAGGCGTGATTAAAATACAGGCCAGTATGTGCTCCAATCTCTTTTCCTATCATCAGAACATGAATTATAGTCTCCCCGAGTTAGAGTAAAGCAGCCACAAGAATTTTCGCAACGTCACGAACAGACCATCGTCATAATCAGGGTCGTGCCGACGCCTGAGGGCCCTAGATCAATCAAAATGGGTTAGGAATGCTAAGTAGCAAACAATGGTTCAAACGTTCTTACGTTGCAGTTTCTTCTGTCATGTTTTTGACATCACGCGCGACAGTGTTGAACTCTCGATTTCCAGCTTTTGTCGTGATGTCCATCTTCCACCAATCGATCGGAACGTCTCCTGAAGTTGGAAGTTTGGGGAATATACAGCCACTGGATTTGTCCATGTGATAGAAGGCAAGCCTCTGTCCCATGACACTGATACCGTGGAGTCTGGGTGTCGTGGTTATGGGTCTAAGGCTATGAAATCTTTCCCTCATCTGCTTGTCTGCAGCAAACCTAGCCGAGAGGTCATTGAGATGACCAGGAGGTTTTATTTCGAGAAAGAGGAGAGGGTTGTTTTGAAGAGTAATGGCGTAGGTGACGGAGAAGTCATAGGCAGTCTTGCCCTCTGGAAGGAGGCTGGGATCCTTGTAACACTCTGGGAGTTCATAGAAAGGATGGACTGTATACACATGACCAAATGCTCCCCGAAGAACCCAGTTGTAAACTCCATAGTACTCGTTTGGGATGGTTGTATCAGCCGGAATTTCAGCAAACATATCGAGTATAGGTTTGTTCAACCACATCGCCAGAAGAGAGTATCGACCGCGAAATTGATTAGGGGCACAAATGTAGCCAATGAGTCGGAAGACTCGAAACATGAGTGATGTAATTAAGAGTGGTATTGCTTCCGCACTAATATTTCTAGAGCGCGCTTGGTCACGTCACGCATCCACAAAAATCAGTCAGATTCAAACATCCAACACCCTAGCTAGATACCCTGAATTTGCTTAACAGTTGTCAGGTAATTTCATCAAGGAGTGCGGCGGGAATCAATCTAATCAGGATTACCAAAGTCAGATTGATTGCAGTCTCAGCAGCGGTCACCAACAATATTTTATCCTGGTTAGTCGTCAAACACTGGACCAGGCATGAAACTGACCTTCATCTTAGAGTATAGCGTTCGTTGTACATAAGGCTTGTATAATTCCCATTTCCGATTTACGCCTCGTGCCAGCTCGTGTCCCAGTTCGATAATTGATGGAAGTATGCTCCTTTACGTTTCTCGGTAGCTAACGTTTCACAGTTTCACTATCACCATAAGCCATGCCTCATTGCACGAACACGCTGCATTCATTTTGGCCTAGTCGAGCCTCTCACAAACATATTTAGTGTGGCACGTATCCAGTATTTCCCCGCTAACAGCAGGTCCCGCTGATCAGCATTCTCATTGAATCTCTATCGTAAATCGTAACTCCCCTTCGAACTCATACCCTTCTCATTCCTGCTCCGTACTCCAAAATGTCCTCTATTCCAGTTCAACTCGACTACCATCCACTCTTCAGCTCCCCAGACGCAGACATAGTATTCCGATCCAGTGAAGGAACACACTATCGGATGCATTCATTCGTGTTGCGGACTACGTCAGGGTTCTTTCAACCCATGCTCTCCTTGGTTGGTGGCAGTGGCTCTAGCCCTGATTCGTCATCCGAGGCCAGTCCAATCGGATTGGGAGAGAACGACGACGTGCTCAAAAGGCTTTTCGCTATGATAAGCGGAATGGAAGTTCCTCAATGGGACTCCTTGGATAAACTTGAGCATGTGCTTCACGCCGCCGAGAAATATGATATGCCAGGACCCATATCTACCATACGCTCTGCCATCACAGCGCCTCGCTTCATGGAAGATCCCTTACGAGTATATGCCATCGCTGCGCGGTATCAATGGGAAGAAGCGCTCCAACCTGCAGCAGAAGGGTGCTTCGCCATCGCCATCCACCATCAGCAGTACATTCCAATTCTCAAGCGCATACCTTCCGATGATCTTCTCCGACTCATAGACCTGCGGCGAGAGCGGAGAGACGCATTTCTACATGCTATTGATCACGAAGTGCAGTTTACTAGTGGAAACAACGCGGATAAATGTTCGTGTAGCCGGAGCACAGACCATCGCGGATGGTATGCGCTGAAGCTTGCTGTGTATATGGAGATGGACAAGAAACCTATCGTGCGGAACTTGGATGATCAGAATTGGGAAGTTGCAAATAAATGCTGGAGCTATCGATGCCAATGCGCCAAGGTGGTGTACGATCAAGTCGAGACCATGAAGCGCATTCGTCCATGCATTGAAAGGTTGCCCACAAAGTTGAGACCGAGGATTTGAGTTTTTATTTACCAGCGCTTGGGGTGGTCAAATGCCAAGGTGCGCTGAACACTGTTGACTGAATTCCCATGAAACTAACTTACCGAGAAGTATAGTGCTATGTTTGTAATATTAGTCCAACATCGCTTGTAACGCCAATGTATCATATACTGAAAATGTACCAGTCACACCTGTGATAACAAGAGCAATACTACTACAGGAACCTACACAAGATGAGCAAGCTATTTGCCATGTCCATCTCCGCTGTTCAATCCCTCCTTTCCCCTGCGCTGCGCCATTTGTCGATATCAATCCTTTGTTCGGATATGAAATCTATCGTAGCCCGTTGTGCTGCCTTGGAGGATTTGTCTATCATTATGCATTTTTGCAACACAGCAGATCAGCTCTCCGTGGCGTCTAATGCCGTCCGTTCGTGCAAGCGGCTCGTAAATCTGTCGTGTGCACCTCTCGACTGGGCAGCATGGAAGCACCTCTCCAACATCCCTACCCTTCTCACAGTAACTATTAAGGGAGAATTCCCTTCCCTGTTGAAACGTGATAGTTTCAAGTTCGCCCCTTTCCTCAAGCTCACGGCTCTTAAGTTTTTGAAATCATACACTGCCGCGGAGATTACAACAATCATACAGCACTCAGAATTCCCCTCGCTACAAAGCTTCACAATGTCTGTCCGCAGTTTGACCAGGGCAGAGGCCGAGCGGTTTTTCCGTGCACTGTCACAGTGCAAAGCATGCCAGACCCTCAAAGACATTAGAATTGGCTCCAACACGGGTGACGAGCAGCTGGGCATGTCTTTGACGGTAATCAGACAGCTTCTGTGTTTCACGCAGCTGCAAACCCTGCACCTCCAGATTCATCACTCCATTTACTTCGACAATGACCTTCTTGTGGAAGCCATGTCAAGTTGGCCGCACCTCCGCTCGTTGGTGCTTGTGGGTCACGCGGGTCTCCGACAACCTACTGTGACATTCCGCGCCATATTCGCAGCGCTTCGTTTCTGCCCCCACTTGAATACTCTGCAAGTAATGATCGACACTTGGGATATCGATATCGATCCCACAACCGAGTCGTTTCAACATACCTCCCTGAAAAGACTGAGGGTGGGCACCTCTATCTTAGGAGATGCTAGAACCGTCGCTCGCATCATTTTCACCATGCTCCCGTGTATCGACCAAGTCGACGACATCAGGAGTTCGTGGATCCAGGTCAACTTGCATCTCAAATCTTTGAGATCTTCTGCGGCTCGTGATCGCCTTGACACAGAAGCAGCGCCGACGATCTGAGTTTGGGATAGTATCCTCATGTACGGGGAATTGGCCTAGAGTTGCTATAAAATGCCCTCATGCTTTGGACAAGGGAGGAGCAAGGTTGATCATACACGGATACTCAGTAGCCTTCCAGTAGTTCATCAAACGTTGCCCATGTGGTATGCAAGTGGGACGGTGGTCTGTTATATTCGAACTTATTGGCACTCGCACCTCCGATTCTAACAGCGATCCCAGAAGAACCAGTACTCTGTTATGATGAAATTACATATTGAGATGCGGAATAAACGTGGTCCAAGCTACTACGTCGTACACACCAGGAGGCAGTGACCGTAAGCTCAGCATCATAAGTACAATGAGTGTAACGCGTGCAGTAATATATATGATCGAGCTGATGAGTGCAACGAAAACCACGATGTATGCGCGATAATCAACCACACCATCCACCCACATGGGATACCCAATATCAAGAAAAAGAAGTACCGGCGCACCCGCTATCCCAAGGGAAGCTGCACGCCATGACATATGTTCTGCATGTATCTGAAATAAGTAATTCCAGCCCAGACAATGTATCCCCCCAAACATCATGCCACTAAAACATCCAATGAGAAGTACGATCATATCATGATACCTACCGTAGCCACCTAGAGATGGGACACGACGAGAACGGGCAGCACGGGAGGAAATATTGGCTGCGAAGCCCATGAGACTGAAGAAGGGATAGACATAAACTGTAATGTGATACCATGAGAGATCCACATTTGCAGTCCTAGAATGCAGACGAATCAGAGGGATGTCGGGCGAGAATATTGACGACATACTCATAGGTCAAGCGGCGTGCCGGTGGTGGCGGCGTCTTGTCCTTCCAATGAAGAGCATGAGGACATCGCACATCCTTGGGTTTTCTCCACCACAAGCTGTAGGCAATGCAGGTCAGAGCAGCTACAGCCAGAGTGTCGATTTCAAGCAATGTTATCGGAAGGTTCTGGAGGTAACGAGCGACGAGCTGGATGACGAACCAGACCAGCTGAAGAAGGGCGATGCCTTTGGATAGTCCATCACCCTTGCTTCGATCTTCTATCTCTGCCTCCGAGATAATAGGTATGTCTACGGATCCATCACCAATAAACCGCAGGAGTTCCTCGGGAGTAAGAGTGGCTCGCGGCTTGCCATCAACATAGAGCATAAATCCACCCATCCACACGAAGAACCCGTGCGTCACTGTCCATGCTGTGAAGGCAATAGTTGTATGTTAGTCCTGCCTGACCAAACAGTCCAATCATGTGTCTGACCTCTAAAACCTGCAAGTTTGGGAGCGCTAGGACTACCACTTGTTTCTGTAGTGTCACGAGGCGATTTAACGACGTTCTGTGATATATCTTGACTGTCGTCGTGGTCCTGGGGAAGTCGTGGGCCAAAGGCATCATTGAACTCCTTTGTAGCTGCATGGGCACTGAAATACTGCCGTGTGGCCCAGGTGATGATGAGTTCTGGTGCGACCAACGCTACGACCATGAGGAACAGACGACGAGAGGTGGTATCAACTCTGCCCTCGTCCATGCCCGGAATGTTCGTATGAACTGCAGTCCATGTGCTTGCAAACAAAGTTAAACCACAGCTCAAGATAATGTCCCACAAAGTTCTGGTGTTATTACTGGATGGATCATAGCTGACATCGAGTGTGTGGATGACACTGGTATCATTGAGACCCGGGAGTGACGCGCAAACAAACGGAATGAATAAGAGGACAGCGCAGCGCAGGAGTGTCATTTGTGAAGTTGAGACATACACGAGTTATCTTCTTTCATTAATAAGGGATATAGCCGCCTGTATCAATTCTGTTCCAGATTCTAGGGGCCATGGGGAGTTCGAAACAAAGTTCAGCAATAACCTTCCAAGTTCCAAGTTCCAAGTTCCAACTCGAACTTTCCTCCGAGAGTCACGGCCATCAAACGTAATGGCGAGACCTCAGAAACCTGCTGAGTGACATAATGCACAAAAAACATACCACTGTACTGCATATTGTACTCGTTGTCCATGTTATAATGTTCCCCTTTCTTGTTGTGCACTCTCACCCTCGTATGGCTGACTATTCACCTCTTTACTTTGCATGTCATGCCATGTTTAAGAGCGAGCACTAAGCGCTCGTACCTCGAGGCCACTATAATCAAACCAACCAAACAGTACAGACAGGGAATTACACTTACCATAATCGCTTTCCATAGCACCGAATAAGGGCTATGCCATTTCGATGGTCTATCACCTGCGCTTCTACCTTCTATCTCTGCCCCCGCGATCACAGGCATGTCCAGGGTAGCTCGACGGGCGCTGAAAACTGGCGCATGACCCAGGCAAGTTCCGAGGTAAGCGCTGAGCGCTCGTGCCTGGAGGCCACTGTAATAATTAACTGTGTAGGGTTCGAAGTAGGGCGATGCCTTTCGATAGTCCACCACCTTCGATCTTCCGTCTCTGCCTCTGTGATCACAGGCATGTCCAGGGCAACTCAACAGGTGCTCAAAAACTGGCACGTGGCCAAGGTAATTGCGAGTTCTGGGGCTAGCGCTGGATGTTCGTGCCTCGATAATCGGTTGCGCAAGGGTTCGGGGGTTATGATGGTCGTCGTCGCACCTGTATGTGTCAATACAACGTGGAAGTCTGATAGTGAAATGTGTCATGTAGACAGGACATCACCGGGGCTCTCCAATTCGAGGAAGAACTATTTATGAAAGTGGCGAAAGGGCGCTGCCTGTGGGAAGCGAGTTCAGGGTCAAATTATCGAAGAGACGCGCTGATCATTTCTTTCCCAGAAGTTACAGTATGACTTTGTAGGAGGCGAATAGACATTCATGTGCCTCCACAGGAGCAACACACGGAGAAACGGAACAGTGAGGATACAAATGGATACGACTGTGGTCACTGAAATCGCTAAGCGTGATGGAGATTCGAGAAATTTCACCACCGGCAACGCCCGAAAGAGAGACAGCACAAAAGTGTTTCCTTCAACCACTGGCAGTGCCAAGTACTATCGACATGCTTGACTGCCTTCTGACCTGCTTTCTCCCATGTCTATATGCTGTATCGATGCGTCTCTAAATACTTTTTATATGGTTCAATGCACACAGTTCACCATATCGATGTGTTCGGATTATCTGCCGGAAATTCACTTAGGAAGCGTGCTGTGGGGCTCGCTGGAGGCGGGTCTGACATTTCAATCTGCGCGAAGCAGCTCCAAACATCTTCGCATTAACGCGCGTTGCGAACCTGCTCAACAATGGGGAGAAAGTGTTAGATATCTTTGCGAAGTGCGTTGTTGCTTATCTTTTATAAGTCCTCTTCACAAACACACGCCCGTATCAAAGACGCCTCTGGCATCGCCGCTTATGCCAAAGTGTGGCGCGTATTCTCGGTATATCTGGATGTACACATACGTCTTAAGTAAAGGATCCGAAGTCAGCTGCGTACCTCACGGAGGTGTTCACAATTGCCATCCGGTTGGCCCGGCAGCACCTGCAGTTCGAACAACACTGCTCCTGCGCCGCGGCTATGTACGATGTACAGCTAGTTGTTTCCAGACTTGCAACGAGCCGTCTTAGCTGTGAGTGTACATAGCACGGGTGGCTAAAATCGAAAACACGTCAACACCATGATGTAAGTTCCAAGCACTCCACCTCAGTTGTTGGGTCTCCGTGGATGACCGCCAGCGCGTCCATCGAAACACCAGCACGAAGGCTATCACCGCTTTGAAAGGGTCCATCAAGGGGCAGAAGACCCCTTGATTCGATGGTATGGACCCCGACTCTCTCGACCTACGAATGGTGAGTAATCGACTAAGATCTTGCCCGTTGGTGGTTGGTGCTGATATCATATATCTTTAAAAGGGTTTTTATCGAAGCGGAGAAGCTGATGATTATCCCCAAGTCTCGCCGAGATCCAACTCGAGGGTTAAACGAGACCGACATAGACAACAGTGTGAACGACTGCTGTCAAGTGAAGAGTAATAGACGGTGAAAATTGGATAGCTGAACCGATTTAACTGCACGTCTTTCAGCTGGCTTGCATTTGACTTGTGGTCGACCCAGGGGGTTCTATGTACATCAAGACTAAAAAGTACGCAAACATTTCATTTACTTGACATCTAATTCAACTTGATATATTGCCTCTGAAGTGCAATGAGCCTGATATGAGTCTGATAGATGTCCACCCATGCCAAAGCGGAAACATGGCTTACCAGTACGAGTTGAAACTTCTCTAGTGAAATGTAGTGTCTCTGCGAGCAGACTTTACCTGAGCTCTTCGGCTGATATTACAAGGCGCAACAAGGCGAGTCATCAGCTGAAAACTGGATGCGAGGCAAACGACTCTTACTCACAAGTATTCTGCAGTTCAAGCCTTTACAGCAGTCACTTGATTTTGTGCAACTCTGAAGCGATCCCTGACATGCTCTGACAGACATGGATGCTGTCAACGCAACAATAACGGCAAGGAAGGAGAAACGCATTGTTTGTGCGAGGCGGTATGATTTGCTGATAGGCTCGAATAATCTGTTTGAGATGGGGTGGATGTGAATGACAGCCCATTTTGTGCATGTATTTTTTCGCCGATTCCTTGCCTCTGGCTATAGCACGATGGCTCTCCACCAACATGCTCTTGTGATTTCGCGCTTCCCTTCCCTGCGTCCATCACTAGAATACACACACCATGTATTCGCATCTGCTACTGTGGTACGAGTGTCTGGCTCGCGTGGATTCGGGCTGCGCGCTTGCTTATTAGAGCGTTACGTTTGCAAGAATCCTGCATCACTCCTGACATTGCATTTTCTCAGGTGTTGCGTGTACGAGCTGCCGTTTCGACAACATAATATGATTATTTATGTTACGGTTTGCTTCTTGTGCCTGCTTGTTGTCCATTTGATTTTTCGTACGTCTCTTCCATTGTGCCACTCAGTTGTTATTTTCTGCGAGGTATTCCGTTGAACTGCTCTACGGCCGTCGTGACTAACCCATGTCTTCCTTGGTGTACACAGGGTCTAGCTGGCTTTACCCCGCTGATAGGTTCTCGATGCGTGGATCAGATAATTTCTTCGGAGAACGTGGATGATGATCGCTGTGGTGGCGCCCCTGATAAGACTACGTCACCAGCTCCTGGATTGATTTCTTGGCTAATGTCCACGGGCCGGGATACGGCATTGCCTGCATATATATCATAGATGACCCTTGGCTAAGCGATTTGTCGCCGTATTCACTGGTATGAGTGCTTTGCAAGGGTATCAAGCTGACGTGCTCTTGTGGTCAAACGTGAGTACAACTTCCGTTTTCCAGTCAATCCTGGATCACCGACGCAACATCCCAGTACTATTACGGTGAGTCTATTGTCCATGTTGCTTTCATTGATCAATATTTCTTATCCTGACAGTTGCATTAACATCGCTTTGGGTGAGTGAGCTATTGGCCTTATCATGAACTTACAATGATTAATGATTTCACTTTAATCGTGACATTCAGGTATATGACTTCATACTTTGCATGACTGACTCGGCAAGTGGAAATTTATCTGAACGCCCTGTAGTACTCTAAACTGTGGTTTGTGCAGATCACTTTTATTGTCGAGTCTCGGTGCGGGCTCGGCACAGTGTTCTATCTCGCCTGCGAGTTCTCACCATCCGCCTTCCTATTACTGAATATGCTTGGTGAGTATAGGATTTGCGCCCCTACACTGTCCTCAGGGTGCAATGCGTTTATGATGTTCTTCAGTGACTTTTCTGCCTCGTGGCTCATCCATCGTATGGTCAAACGTTGCAAACATGCGAATTCAACTCATACCTCCATAGCTTTGTCGTTTCATATATATAACAAATATATGTGGGTCTAATGATGGTTTACTCTCTGATATATACTGGGTCCCGACTCTGGGTCTAACACCCCATTAGGCGCTGGGTTTCTGTCGATGTTTTCCGCTGAGTGTAGGTTTACTTGAACTAGCTATCACTGACCCTGCCTTCTAACATTTACATAATTCTCTGATGGTTCAGGCATCTTCGTACTCAGAATGCTTGCGGTGTGGGAGCGGGAGAGGAGGTTCATGGTGATCAAAATCATCAACATCATTGTAAGACCAATACCCGGAGGCTGCAACCAACTCTGTACAACGATCGATGACTGACTCATCCTTTGCAGGCCTATTTAGTGCCAATCTTGGTCTTCTTTTATGAATTTAATGTGTCAGCGGGTGTGTGAATCTTTTGGAGTCTTTTCCTGCTCAGCTCTCAATGTCTATTTTTTCATATAAGGAGAATGTTCGATCCCTGGGGGTATCAGATATGTGGATACAAAGGGAAGGCATTCAGTGATTGCTGTGTACTGCTTGCTAATTGCTGCAGAGTTAGGTTAGTATTAGGAACTGTCACCCAAACATGAACCTGAACTAACCATATGCCTTTTTGTATTCACACGCTTTCAGAAATATTGGTGTGTGTGCTGTATCGCGCCTTCGAGAGCCATGGTGGCTGGAGGATCGAAAACCGACTTATGCGTGGTCTCATGCATCATAATCTACTGTACTTCTGCTGCAGCTTTGGTTCGTGCCCAAGTCATTCTATTGTTTACTTGCTAAATGGTACAGCTTTTTCTCTCGGTGTCGTCCTCGCCACAATCTACCTTCCAGTAAGTCACTCACTGTGCACACTCAAAGCTGCCCCATTAACGCAAGACATAGTTTCCGGTGGTACACGTGATTGCCGAGTTTGTTTATTCTCACTTTGGAGGAAGTGATGGTTACTCATTTGGCAACAGGACTCAGGTCGTTGTTCTATCTCTCTTGGTCACGCGAATGCACAGGGACTTCTGGAGATCGGATCGTGCTGCTTGTGGCATTGATGGAGTGGATCTTTCTCTCACAACGTTCATGGCAGCAACCCCAGATGTTATGTGATGGGTATTTCCCCCTCCGAAGCATCGTGCAACTAATATCTGATCGAGGAAAGACTCTCAGAAGACGGGCAATGCTAATGGGTGTATCGATAAGCTTGACGGACGAAGTATATATTATCAGTAGACTAGATCTTGTCACAACACATGTAAGACATTCGGAGGACTTATATAACTAAAAGGTGTCATATTAAGGGGACAAACTTCCACACAAATCCTATTCGAGTATAACTTGCAATCAGCGCCTGAGGCCTGAGGCTTTGTTCAGGGGCTCGACCTACAAATCCACTTTGAACTCATATGCTTCTCACTCTCGCTGCGCGCTCCAAAATGTCCTCTATTCAAGTGAAGTTAGCTACCATATGTCTACTCTTCAGCTCTCCAGGACCAAGGATTTAATTTTGAATGCAATAGTTGTTGACGCGCTGACGTGGACTCATAAAATAACAGAGAGCAGCAAAAAGCTGCCCTGAGCAAGGTTCGAACTTGCGACCTCAGGATTGCCCGAAGAAACTCGGTCATATATGACATATGAGACCTGCGCTCTAACCAACTGAGCCATCAGGGCTGTGAAGTTTGCGAGTAATTGATATATATTACCTCCTGTGTATGCAAAGTACTGCACTATCGGGCCGAAATTAACCCCTGTTTAGAGGTCCCATGAGCACCTGTCGATGAATCATCCTGTCAGGACGTGGGACACAGAGCGGGAACAGCTTGCTCCAATACCACTCAATGGACGGCATAGATAAACTCGGACTCTCCACAGCTTTAGCAAAGGCACGTAAGAGTTACCAAGAAGGAGGGATCCCGATTGGCGCCGCCCTTGTGTATCACGGATCTTCAACAGATCCCAAAGACGCAATTGTTCTGGGATGCTCGCACAACTCACGAATTCAGAAGTCATCGGCTACGTTGCATGGAGAGATAGCTGCGTTAGAGGATGCAGGGAGACTGAAAGCACAGGTGTATAGAGGATCCACGATGGTAAGGCTTGCAATATGAATGGGTCCAATATCTGATATCTGGTGCTTGAACGTAGTACACGACCTTAAGGTGGCAGTTATCATTTATCCGGCGCTAGCGATTACTTATAACTTACCGCATGAATAGTCCTTGCATTATGTGCACAGGCGCAATCCTACTGTACAAGATTCCACGCGTTGTTATCGGAGAGAATGAGAATTGGGTGGGCGGAGAAGAGTTACTGAAAAGCCAAGGCGTTGAGGTTGTCGTGGTTGGCAACGCCGAGTGCAAGGAGCTCATGAGGAAATTCATAGTCGAAAAGCCTGAGGTGCGTTGTCACGATGATCTATTACAGATGTCATGATGAATGATTATCTATATGCAGGAATGGAACGAGGATATCGGTGAGATCCAGTAGAAAAGTTGTCTACACCTGCCTGATAAAATGCATACGTCCGTGTCACAATGTACATTGGCGCAGCAATCTCACAAGACGCCTTATGAAGATCCAACTGTCACCGTCACAGCTTCTCCCATTCCATTCTTCGTCACCTCCCTTATGCTGAGATCTACAGCACCATTGCTGCTAATGATTGCTTGCACCTGCACCTTCGTCTTGCCTTTGAAAATATTGGAAGGCGAAAGTGATAGTGAAGCCAAGAATGCTTCTTTTGAGATCGTCTTCTCCTTTACTTCCTCTAATTCTTCTTCCTCCTCGTCCTGCGGCTCGTCCTCTTCGTCTTCGAATTTTTGGGGCGTGACATGATCGACCCTCACTCCCTCGCTAACTTCCCAGAGCTCGAAGCCAACTCGATCTCCAGACCCACTGACAACCACCTCCGCAGTGACAGTGCGCCTGCATGGCAAGGGCGTCTCCTTCAAAACGAGAGGAACCCACACTCCACCCAAGCCACCCTCTTCTGCAGACACCTGAGGAACCAAAAGACCGATAGTGCGGCTCGTAGCGCTGACGCTGCTAGTCCCATTACCCTTGATGAATGCCTGGCGAACCTCCTCGGTTTCTCCGTTAAGGCTGACAAGTAGTTGCGCTTGGAGGGCACAGCCACGTGCCAGAATAGTGGTTGGGTCACCGGTGCCACCGCCAGCGACTGTGCCAGCCTTGAAGGGCGTGATGACGTTTTCGGTGAAACCTTCTGCTAAGCTCCCATCCAGGCCTGGCAAGCAAGCGCAGCCACCAATATACACAATCTCGTCGACGTCATACAGATCCAGCCCTGCGCTCGCGACAAGCTCCTTCACCTTTGCGTAGACCTTGTCATATACCGAGCGCACCTCCATGTCAAATCGGAGCCGGTTGATGGAACCGGTGTAGTCGAGACCATCTTTGAGCGACTCCACAGAACACGTAGCGGCACCAGGGCTCGCGCTAAGGGTGCGCTTTGTGTGCTCAACTGCGAGTCTGAGTTTGGCTTCAGCGCGCTTATCAAGGGGATCGGAAGCAGGTGCGACAGTCAATGGCGTTTTGGTTTTTTTGGTGAATTCTTTAGCAAAGAATTTGATAAGCTTGGAGTCGATCTCATCTCCACCGACAGACGAGTCAGTGAGAGATGCTAGCGAGTACGCAAGACCCTCGCGGATGGAAAGGAGAGATAGTTCAAGGGATGATGCGCCGAGATCGACAATGAGCTGTGTTCGGTCAGAGGGGATCTCCTCTGATCCTGCAGCAGTGCAGACGGCAACGGCACCTGCATCATCAAGCAACTGTAGGACGTGAATTCCGGCATCTTCTGCAGCCTTTATCACCGCCTCCCTCTGGGCGTCGTCGAACCATGAGGGCAGGCTGATTACGGCACCCTGTACTTTTTTCCCAAGGAAGTCTTCAGCCGATTGTACGAGCGAACCGAGGAATATCGTGGTCACTTCGGAAACAGTTAGGATGCGCTCAACCTCGATGGGCTCTGAGCGTGGAGTGGCAACTTGTGACGCTGCAGGTGTATTGGTAGCGGTAGTTTTAAGAGGTGAAGGTGCGGGTTGCAGGACCTTGACCTTGTAAGCGGCCGTGTCTGGTAGCGAAGGGTGTTGTATAACCGGCGCAGAGACAGACAAAGTTGCTTTTGGTACTTCAGAGAATCTGGCATATGCGTTCAGACTTGGATATAATGATGCATGTCACTAAATAACGCACTTTTTGCCCAAAAGGTTACGGAATCCAGTGATAGTATTTTGAGAGTTTTTGACTAGCTGGTGCCTCGCTTGGTTTCCAATATACTGAGAAGACAAAATTTGGGTGAAGTGGCATGAGCGCGCAATAGGCTACTACATACCATCTCCTCCCCATGAAACGCGATAGCACAAGCGATCTGACGCTCTCCATCTTCGTTAGCTATGCATTCAGCAAGGCCTTCCTGTGGTCCGAAAAAATTGTATACGAGATTTTATGGGATGCAACAGGAACAAACGCACCTTGGTTAAGACTGCGATAGATGCATATGAATTTCCAAAATTGATGCCAACAATAGAGGGTACTGCAGAGACCTCGATCGGAGCTTCTGCAGTTCCATTTGGGACGAGTCCGTTGGGCGCCATGGTCTATGGAGGTTTCAAAGGGTATGAGGACGATCTGATCAAATTCCTTTCCAGTGCACATGGCGAGAAAAAATCTGCAGCCACGTGTGAATATCGATCGCAGCTTTGATGATCTTATCAGATTAACCAAGTTGTTGCGGCGTCGATTGGTTTTTAGGCTTTTAGCTGAGGCTCAAGTCCACTGGCAAGCCCTGATGGCTCGTGTTGTCCAACGTCTCAAGGCCATACAAAATGCACTCACTGACATTCCTGTCAGTGTGGACCAGAAGGTAGATGAATTCATCTTGCCAGATGGTGCGGTGATGACGGTTCGTTCTGCGTTGGCGAACGCTGCGCCACCGACAAATTTCGTTCATATCGATGGACTGGTTGTGTGCGAGTATCAATTACTCAATCAAACCGCGCAGCTCGTAGTTTCAGCTATCGGTACGCAGTTCGAAAATACTGCATCACATGTACCAAGCTTTCGGGTGGTTGAGATCCTTCCTTCCTCCAGCTCGCCACAAACGTCTAGTTACGACATATCTGTGAAAGATATGTGGGCGACTGTGTACGCACTCTTCACGCTGTTCCACGTTCAAGAAACCATCCCGGTCGTATTGTCTCAGAAGATCAACAATAGCGAGGAGCTACGCTCGTATTTACTTCGATCTGGTCTTGGGCGTACGGCACATGCGCCTACGGCCTCAAACGAGGAGATATACTTGCACAGAGCCACGTTCTGGCAGGGTGCGGGAGCACAAGGATACCATACTCGTGGTTGGCTACCTTCATCATCATTTTCAGTTGCGCCTTTTCCATATATCCAGTCATTCACCCGTACACCCACTGTTATTACCGCGCACCCTCTTCGTCCCCCCAAGCCCAAACCGGGAGACACGCTATTTAGGCGGTATTGTCCATCTATAGGAGAGACTCTGGAGTTCACCTACTTCGATCTCGGCAGCGGATCGGATATTTCAGAGCATCTAGACACGTTTCACCGTTGGCACAACCAAGAGCGAGTTAACATGGCCTGGGGGGAGAGCGGGTCGCTGGATAAACATAGAGCATATATCACGGAAGTAATGAACGACCCTGCTGTTTTGCCTGTAATGATGAGCTGGAATGGCGAGTGCATGGGGTATGCGGAGATAACCTATCTGAAGGTGGGCTCATTGAACGTTTCTTGAAAATATGCTAAAATGGCGCCAAGGAAAATCATGTGGCGCCCTACGTTCCCGGCGGTCCTGGAGATTGGGACAGGGGCCTCCACGTCCTTGTCGGAGAGGATAAGTTCCGTGGTGTTGAACGAAGTAAGTTATGCACTACTGCGTGCAAGCTGGGTCTTACAAAAAATAACTACGCAGCTAATCTGTGGCATCGTGCTCTGATACACTACTGCTTCTTGGCTGATCCCCGCACAGAAAGTGTGATGGGTGAGCCCAAAGCTGAAAACACCTCCATCATCAAAGTAGAGTTTGACTCTGCCATGCATATTGCGACAGTAAGTTAGAGTATCAAATCTACTGTGACTGTTTGCTGAAGTTTAGGTCCAGATTTTTGATTTTCCCTATAAACGCTCTGCACTCGTCTGCGTTCCAAGAGAGCGCTTCTTTAGGCTGGACTTGCTGTGACAATGATGAGTACTGTTGATAAAGAAACATGTTATCATTAGTGAAACTAGATGCGTACCGTCTGGCATGGTATAGAATAGAGATCAGGACAAGTCACAATAGAATGTGTTTTCTGTGGAGAACAAATCAGTGTGTTTCAACGAAAATCGTCGCGATCGTGGGAATGACTCATGTGATCGAATTCATCCCTTTGCGTAATGGACACGTGACAAAGTCCCAAACCGCGCTCCAGGCTCCTCATGCGAGTTCTGACCTTTCAATTCGAGTCTCGACTACAACAAATACGAGCATTTCTACGATGTCGACGTCTGCAACTTGCCCTCATGCGCACGAAATATCTGGTTTGAGAGAACCAAAACTAAGCCAGTCAGTTCATAGGGAGGAGTGCACGCAATGCTTTGACAATCAGGTGGGTCGATTAAGGAGGATACACAAATCCGGAGTTCACGCCAGTGCAGGATGGCCCTACGGGCATCGACGTTTGCTTGGTGTGCTTTAATGGATCATGTCTCGACTCAGATCGTCATCATACGCGTAACCATGTCCTCCGATCAGGACACTCATTCACCCTGAATGTCAAGCGCACCCCGAAGAAGAAGGTTTCGAATCGCGTGAGTGGCAACGCATTTATGTGCAACGTACACTAGAACTGCGCCAGGCTGATGGAGAAGAGCCACCGGCTAAAATGAAAAAGCTTGCCATTAATGAGGAACGCGAAGAAGACAAATACGAGCATGCCACTGTATTCAAGTGTTGGAAGTGTGATCTGCAGGATGGAAAAGAAGTAGGGATCGATGTCGCAAACGCAAGTATACTCGCCTAGTAATTTTCTGATTGATGCCGTTAATATTGCCACTGCAGACAAAACGTCTAACTGATGGCGTCATGCTATCGCTTTCATCCGCACGTCAATCTGAAGTCAAAGCCTGGGAAGAGGAGATCACGGCTTGCGAGCACACACTTTGTCTGGAACAGCTCCAAAGTGGAACCATCCCCCAAGAAGGTGATAGCCCATTTCCTCTTGATCAAGGACGTATATTTATTCCAACTTATTATTATAGGTCTAGCGCATTGCGCCTCCTGCGAGCTCACCGCAAATCTCTGGCTTTGCCTTACTTGTGGTGCTCTTGGATGCGGTCGTGCCCAATTTGGTGGCACTGGCGGTAACGGCCATGCGCTGGAACATTTTAATACGACCCAGCATCCTGTATGTGTAAAACTTGGAACTATTACGCCCGAGGGCGGAGCTGGTCAGTCATTATTGCGCCCTTATGATATGTATCTGACCCAATTTCCAAGATGTATACTGCTACGCATGTAATGATGCCCGTGTTGACCCAGAGCTTGTAACCCACCTCGGTACCTTTGGTATCAATGTCGCGGTACAGAAGAAGACTGAGAAGAGTATGACTGAACTGGTGAGTAAATGTCAACAATTATGTCGTCATCTCAAATCTGACCCCAAACCAGCAAATCGAGCAAAATCTCTTGTTTGACTTCTCCCTCACGGCCGAGGACGGCTCCGCGCTTCAGCCGATCTTTGGTGCTGGTGCTACGGGTCTTAGTAACCTCGGAAATAGGTATGTTTCTTATCATTATTTTGGAAACTATTGTTTACGACGATTGCTCCTCACAGCTGCTATATGGCCTCCGTTATTCAGACTCTGTTCTCACTCCCTCTATTCCAAATCCGTTATTATGGTAAAGGACCTTCCGGCACAACTCCCACCTATGTCTCTCCGACAGCAGCTGCCCACTGGGAGAATTGCACTCAGGCCCTCCCTGCAGATTGCCTGGAATGTCAGATGTACAAGCTCGCTGATGGTTTGCTCAGCGGACGATACTCTAATCCTCACTCGGATCGTGAACAGGGTATGTTGAAACCCGATATCAACTATATTGTAGACTATGTGCATGACATCTGACGCATGCCCATACAGCTCCGATCGATGCTCTCGCACACCCAACACCTGAACATACGCCCTGGCAGGCAGGTCTGAAGCCCGCAGGATTCAAGGCTCTCGTTGGTAAAGGCCACGCCGAGTTCTCCACAATGCGCCAACAGGACGCGGAAGAGTTCTTTAGTCACCTGTTGACGGTACTTCGACGATTCAACCACCCAAATACTCGCGGCGTGTCAGGTACCACAGGGCTGTTCCCGGCTTCATTTGCGCTAACTTTTGCATAGAAGAATTTGAACCAACCGAAATGTTTCCCTTTGGCCTCGAGCAACGTCTCCAATGCCAGTCCTGCCACAGGGTCAGGTATCGCGTAGACACGATGGATGTACTTAGTCTCGGTGTACCTGCTCATGAACTCGCTGATGGCGAAGCGGATACGGGTCCAGGAGCGGCAACTGCTGGTGCATCGGACGAAAGTGGTCCCGGAAAGAAGCGGTACTGTTCCGTTTCTTTGGAGCAGTGCTTGAACCTATTTCTCGGACCGGGTGGACAAGAGGCTCTGGAGTACCAGTGTGAGGGAGGCTGTGGAAAAGTGAATGCTGTCAGGTACGCATATGTCATTCGGTCTACCTAACGGCTGACTTAATGTGGGATTAGGCAGGTGCAATTTGCTACCTTCCCCGACGTTCTGGTGCTACATGCAAAGAAGTTCCAGCTCGTCAACTGGGTCCCAACGAAGCTAGGCGAGCTGTTCAACCTCGGTGTTTGATACAATTCTAACATCCCCAACAGACATACCTGTGATCCTGCCCGAGAATGATGAACTTAATCTTGATAACTACCTTGGGCATGGACTTCAGCCTGACGAAGTGGAGTTACCAGATAGTTCCAACACTTCAGGTCCTTCTCAGCCTGAAGTTGACGCCGAAGCACTCTCTCAGCTTGAGGCTGTGGGCTTCCCGACTGTCAGTTGTCGGAATGCTCTGATCGCAACTGGCAACGCTGGGGCTGAAGTCGCCATGGAATGGTTAATCTTGCACATGGAGGACCCAGGTGCGCCGAAATGAACCCACTCTGCATTTTAGTAAACGGCTTTTTTAGACATCAACGTACCCATTCAAACAGCAGGATCGGGAAATGCTAATGCACCAGAACCACCCGCGGAGCAGGTAGCCATGCTTGCTGATATGGGCTTCACGAATGCGCAAGCAAAGAAGGCGTTGAGGGAGACCGTGAGTTTCTTCTGGTTCGTCTCGACTCTTATTCTGAAAAGCTGTAGGATGGAAATGTAGAACGCGCTGTCGAATGGCTATTTAACCACCCCGATGACACTGGTGAAGATACTGCACCAGCTACTTCATCTACAGAAACCAAAAAGGCTCCTCCTGGTTCATCGCGCTTGCCTGCTCGATACAGGCTGAAGGCCTTCATATCACACAAAGGTCCCAGCGTTCATTCTGGACATTATGTCGCACACATTCGTATGCCGAGAGGCGATGCGATGGATGTGGATGATGCAGCTGGAGATTGGGTACTTTTCAACGATGAGAAGGTTGTGCGAGCGGATGAAACGAGCGTCAGGGATCTGAAGAAATTGGCGTATATGTATATTTTCGAGAGGGAGTAAAAGAAGAAGAAAACGGCGAGGAAAGTTAAGTTGTTCTAAAGACCAAAGACTCAGGTGTATTTCTAGTTCACACGCCCTGCATTGGAATGTAGAGTTAACATCAATCACGATCGACTACACAATCCCTTCATCTGCTCAGCATCTAAGGCTATCTGTCACATCGACATACCAGATCGTGAAATTTTTATTGAACTACCTTGTGGAGCTAGGGAAAAAGGGTCCTGCACTCACGCAACATTTCGGTACGAAATTTGTAGCAAGGGCGCGAGTTTCATGACTTTGCGCCCAGCAATGTATAGTAGTTGCATGGTCTCCAGCATCACTATAAAGCAATCGGCCTCGTTGACATCCCGCTATCGTGTGTGTCAGGGAGAGGGCTACAACTGTAGTTAAAACTAAGTTACAAGTCTGTAAAATCCCTCAGCTCTAGATAATCCACTCCAGAGGGGGTTTGGATTGGCTGAGCGATAAACATGCCCAAGGCTGCCGGCCCATTGACAACGATATCTTGCGATTCATTTGTTGCTCGTAAATTGAACAGGATGCGCGAGGCAAGAACACTGTGCACGACTGCCTGCGGGCTTCTCTGACTCAGCTTTAAATATGGAGTTAATCACGATGGGATTTACCAATAGAAAAGAAAGGTATATGATAACTGGATGTCCTGATCAGGAGCTCATCTCATGACGTGATGCAAGCCACTCACAGGAAGCATAACCATACCGACACAATTCGCCATTGAGGTCACTGCAAAACTAAGTCCGTGTTCCCTGACAAGAATCTACAAGACTGACGGGCGATGCACAGCATGTAAATCACGCCATCTCGATATACAGTAGCAACCAATGGGGTATTTTCATTTTCCTGTCGGTAAAATTTAAAGCGCTTGTGCAGTGTCAAGGACATCAATACTGGTGGAGGTGAGTAGCCGTTGGGCCAGCATTGAAAAATGCTACGTACCAAGCTGATAAATCGCGAGCAAGCCATAAACGATGCTCACGCGTTGTTCCCCCTGGAATACACCATACCTTATAGAATCTGGAATCTGGGATGAGCAGAAGAAATGTGGAGAGGGAGATACATACTTCCGGGTTCACTTGCAAGGTCGTGTAGAATTTTTAGCGTAGTTGCTACTATGACCTAAAATAATGTATACAATTTGAGCAACAGGAAAATGGCCAAGAGGAAAGACTAAGGGTCACCATGTTGAATAATGATATTGCGATTAAAATGCTCTTTCCCCATGCACAGAACGCGTGTGTCCTTGCCACAAGCAGGGCTTAAAATAACGTCACGAGGAGGAAAGTGACTCGAGTTGGAGTTGATACTGACCGTCAGCGGCAACAGAACCCAATATGTTCATGGCTTGTAAAAGCATTGAGCACCCAGAGTGGTTTAGGTGAAGTGATCATATACGCAACTGCCATTTATAACAATGTACCTCCCAGGATGTGACTGAAATATTGTCAGGGAAACTTGAACAGAGTTGAATCGTGTCACAAGAATTCAAGCTTACAATTCCTCCGTGAGTCGACTCGACGGTGTCTATCCGAGGGACTCGTCAGCGAAGAGCGAATATAGACAAACTGTCGAGGACTTACAATATAGTTGCATAATAAAGGTTGCAATTGGCATGTAGCGAGAGATAACAAAGGCCATCCTCACGATCCCCCACTTTCTCCTCCATGTCCAGCGAACCTGATATCAAGTCAGCTTTGCATATAGCCATCGAAACACACCGACCTCCGAGTCGAAAGTAATGCAGAAGTCAAAGAGCTGGAATAGCATGGTTATGATTGCGTTGCTTGTCATATTCGTTATCCTTACCAAAGCTGCTGTGGATGCGGCTGTCACGAGAATTCAGTTTTACAGAATAAAATAACAATCCGAGTGTGGTCGGACTACCTTCAACATACTGAATTCGAATAAGCACATAAAACTGACAGGTCACAGGTGAGGGAGGAGTACGCACTGCGATAGTTTGATGTCCCATGGGATGCGCACAGTCATCCATTCTGGCCTGAGTTAAATTGAAGGAACAATTTTCTTCCTTCTATGTCGCCTTCCTAAGGGAGACTAGAGATAAGTGGGCTAGCACTGAGCAGCATATATATGATATTCCCTTTGCCTGAGAGGCACATACTCATAACGTTCAAGTTAACGTTACTAACTCTCTGCATGGTATACAATGACCTGCGCAGCCTTCACTTCAGGGTGAAAGTAAAGTTTGATTGCCCGCATACTGCTTAAAACATTGGTACGCTGGATGCATATGATGCGGACGGGATAAGTAGCAGCCTGAGAAACTTTTATGTTAGCTTCCGTTGTATGTGAGAATCAACTTACATAATTTTGATCTGCAAGTTGATGTGAAACCCAGCGCGCGACGGCTCTTGGCCATGGCTTCAAAACCCCAGACAATAGGCCTAGGATGGATGATAGGGTAAAAATGTGAGTTTTGTCTCTCCACGTTGAATTGCTATTCATATAATGCAAACAAACACAGCGTGCAAAAACTTTGGATGCCTCCAAATCATGATACAACCACTTGATGTCGCCCTGTAAAAGCACTTAACCTTCTCACTGAGAAGGTCAGTCAAGGTTAGGTGTTCTAGTCGTGTACAACACCATGGCATCGCTAGTCCTGCAATGCATCATATCGCCAGGGTTGGGATACCCCAATGAGTCAGACCCACCCTTCCAGAGATCACGGCAGCCTGCAACGCGCATCAATTCGACGCAGAGCTACGTAAATACAATGAGCACATACTATGATAAGACGCATTGGCAAAAAGTCTTTGCCACGGAACTTCGTAACGGGCCATGCGGGCATGTCTAAGACCCTAGGAGAAGATTTTTTTTTGTCTGCGCGTGCGTGGTTCGATCGTTTCTTATTTACATACTCATAACCCTATCGTCTTCTCCTCACTTGCCCCCGCATCATGATATTCGACCCATTTCCAGAAGACGCTAGCGAGCCCGTTACTAATGCACCTCTCGTACACAACACAACTTACAATCCGCATTAGCAAATTCCCTCCAACCACCTGTAATTCCCTTTCTACAAAGCACGAAGACACGGAACACCGTTCTAATTTGCATCAATGATATTGTCTCCGCTCCTCATTTGCCTCCTTCCTTTATCACCCCAATTGTCAACGCCTGCATCACTGTCATGTCTGCTGCTGGATTTCCCGACCTTCTGGAAACACCCAATATCGAGGGTCACACAACGCTGTATTGGACAATAGTGAATGACCAGCAAGATGCCATTTCAGTGTTATCTAAATCCGTTATCGAATTTCGCCTTTTGCCTTTTCCGACCTGCGTCACGCGTGCATGTTAACAAGTGAGCATGCAATGTTTACGCGGCTGAATTTGGGATATGTTAATTGTGAGCACAGTAATGTACATGTGAAGAGACCATTGACTAATCAATTGTGCAATTGTCAGCTAAGGAAGAGCCTTTGACACGCTCTTTGGGTTGCCGGGATGAAATCCACGTAGATCCAGGGAATGGACTCGGCGAGAATCAGTTTGTCGCTTGTTGCCGCATCATGAAGTTCCAGAAACGTATGCGTGCTACGCAGGATGTCTATGTAGAATTTGTTGCGAAGGGTATATCCAAATTGGCCGAAATCACTGGCCGATGACTGACTGGCCGATGGACAAGTAAGTTTCTCACCAGCATCACTGAAGTAACCTTCTCTAACCAGCTCCGTCGACTCATCTCTTTGTTGTGTATGTAGGAGTATGGAAAGTCAGACAACCGAGTTCTGTTGCACAACATATCTACAAATCTAGTTGAGTGAGTTACTTAAGTCCGACATATCCTGGAGTTCTAGATAATCCACTCGAGATAGGGTTTCGATTGGTTGAACAAAAACCACCCCCGAGGGAATCGGTCCTTTTATAATGACATCTTGTTCGTTCGTTGCCCGTAGATTGAACAGGATGCGTGAAGCAAGAACACTGTGCAAGACTCCCTGTGGGCTTCTCCTACTCAGCTTTAAATGTGGAGTACACCATGGTAGGATTTACCTGTAGAAAATAAAAGTATACGGTAACTGGGCAACCTGATCAGAAGCTTATCTTACGACCCGAGGCGAACTACTCACCGGAAGAACAGCAATGCCGACGCAATTCACCATCGAGGCCACTGCAGAAACTAAGGCCGCATTCCCAACAAGAATCTACAAGACTCACGAACGATGCACAGCATGTAAATGACGCCATCCCGATATACAGTAGCGATCAGTGGAGTGTTTTCCTCTCGGTAGAAGTTGAAGCGTTTGTGCAGTGTCAGGGACATCAATACTGGCGGAGTTTAGTGACTACAGACACAATCATCGAAATGCTACATACCAAGTTGATAGATCATCAGCAAACCATAAATTATGCTCACCGTGCTCGTGTATTGTCCACCCTGAATGCTTGTAGAATCTGGAATATGGGGTGAGCAGGAGAAATGTAGGGGGAAGATACGGACTTCCGACTTTACTCGTAGCAACATTTGTAATTGTTAGCGCAATCGCTATCATGGCCTAAAATGATGTGTAATATGAGCAACAAAAAAATGGCCAAGAGGAAGGACTAAGGTCACCACGCAGATCAAAGATATCGCGATCAAGACCCTCTTTCCCCATCCACAGAACGCATGTGTCCTCGCCACAAGCAGGGCTTAAAATAACGTCACAAGGGGAAAAGCGACTTGACTTGGAGTTGGATACTGACTGTCAGAGGCAGCAGCACACAAGGTGTTCATGGCTATCAAAAGCATTGAGCATTCAGAGCGGTTTAAGTGAGATTGATATATACGCAACCGCCATTTATAGCATAGTACCTCTCAGTATTTGGCTGGAATATTATCAGGGATAGCTCTGTCACAAGAATTCGAGCTCACAATTCCTCCGCGAGTTGACATGACGGTGTCTGTCCGAGAGACGTCAGTGCACAGTGAGAATAGACAAGTTGTCGCGAGTACTCACAATATAGGTACATGACACATGTTGCAATTGGCAAGTAGCGAGAAATAACAAAGGCTATCCTCACGATCCCCCACTTTCTCCCCCATGTCCAGCGAACCTGGCATAAGTCAGTTTTGCATCTAGCCATCAAAACACAGTACTGACCTCCGAGTCGAAAGTAATGCAGAAGTCAAAAAGCTGGGGGAATAACGTTACATGATTCTGTTACTTGTCATATTTGTTCCTCCTTACCAAAGCTGCTGTGGATGCAGCTGTCCCCAGAAATTCAGTTATGCAGGACAAAATAAGAATCCAAGGTAGTCGGACTACCTTCAACATACTAAATTGAGTGAGAAAAAAAAGTAAAGCCGGCAGGTCACAGCCTGAGGTGAGGATGGAGCACGTACTGCGACAGTAGTTAAACGTTCAAGGAGAACCGTGACCACATAGTCACCCATCCTGGGCTAGGTTGAAGAGACGACTGTCTGCCTTCAATGTGGGCTGCCTAAGAGAGAAACCTAGAGTTACGTGTGTCAGTAGGGTGTATCTGGCCATTCGGAGGCACACGTCAACTCTCTTCACAACATATAGGTAGGAAATTCAAATTCGCATTAATATTGATCTGGATAAAGTGGACGGACTTACCCGAGGGATCAAGTATTCTGCAGATACGCGATGTACTTGAATATGCTTATGGCATATGGCCCTCCGCGGCCTCTTGCTTCGCCAGGATCTCGTGAGCCTTGAGCAAGACCAAAGCTCGGGGCTCAGAAGATTTTGACTGCCTTCCCAACTTCCTTACTCTTCAGTTATTTCTCAGGCTCGGTTGTCTACTAGTGGTGACAAAAACCGATTTGAATATCGGTGGTGCGCCCTTTAGTAACGAGTCACTCTCTGTTCGTCGTTGGTTTGAAGCATGATGCCCAAGTCATCAGCTGGCTGCTGTGATTGTGGACAAACCATGCCTCTCATCTTGGTCAACATCTGGCCGTGCTTCGACCGCAACCGCCCTGGATAAATCATTTAGCATGACGGGGTGCTTTCCCCAGCTCCGTGGTACCTGTTACACCCTGCGCATCACTGTGGCGGCGAACCTTGCCAACTCGGAGATCTGCCTTTATTTGGACCCCAACGGCGTTTATGTGGATTGCTAGCAAGTTCTGCGTCTATCATTGCATGCCAATAGTACCCGGCCGCGGGAGTGATACATTATGACAAGGCCCAGTCCGAGATAGGCCCAGAAGACGATGGTCCAGGGTCAGGTGATCACGTCCTGACTCCCAGTGCCAGGCAGCGTCATACAACGGACCGTTGTCTATGTCAGGCGATTTTCTGGACTATGAGTCTACTGGAAGATTCATGATGATCGCTGTGCAGTGCATGGACTATATGGCGAGTGACGATTCCACCTGCAGCTCAGCTGGGTAAAAAAAACATTTGTGAATAATAATGATTCATTCGCTGTGTCGAACGTGTCGAGGTCAGTTGCAAGTTCTAGGTCAATGCAAACATCATCGACGTCATTGGTGTAACATATCTATGAACCAAGATTTCGAATACACCACCAGAGAACTTCGGTCCAATCCAATATGGTTCACCTAGGGCGAAAAGACGACAGTGCAGGTTAGATAAAGTCCAGTCTCAGACTGGTAACCCAGGTGTGACATTCAGGCTCTTAACGGTTCTCGTTGGGCCCGATCCTCTGGGGGTCAATCCCACTATTCCCATTCCATACCATCATGATATATGAAGGATAGCACTGACACCACAAACCAACAAATCCAGAAGATCATGCTCATAATTCCAAGCACTACTCGGCAAGTATCGTCATCTGTGATAGACCCAAGACCTTAGTGATAAATGGTTCCTGAGCATGAAACTAACTCGCCTCGATCATAGGGCCAATTGTCACTGCGTGGTATAAGGCAGATCAATGCCACGCAGAACGACGAGCAGGAATTGTAGATGACATGGTCATCGAAAAAGGCTGAATGGGTAGCAAAAAATTGTACGAGAGCGACTGCTAAATCCACCATTGCTACTGCAAGGGCAATGATTAACGCTGTGATCGAGGGCAATTGGAACACAAGGATTTTCGTGATCAGGATACCGATCCACATGATGCTGAGGTTTCTCAAATAGTGTCCCTCACGACGGTGGTACTCCGAGGGGGACATAGGGGCGGGGTTTGTTTCGGATGAGGGCATAATGGCAGGGTGTGTTTCGGATGACAGCATAGTGGTAGGGTGTGTTTGGGACGGCGGCATAGCGGTAGTGTTTGTGACTGATGAGGGCATAATACTGATGGCCATATGTGGTGGGGATGAGGATATAATACTGGTGCCCATATGTGGTGGGGAGAGCGAAAATTTAGGAGTACTGCTAGTCTCGGCCCAATAGATGTCCAAAATTAAATCAATTACATAAACAAAATGAATTCGAGGAATCAGAGAGCAAGAACTACGACTTGAAACCATGTGTCGAGACCTAAGTTGTTGGGTCGTTGTATCACAATCCCATGATCCGATCGAAGGATGCCGAAAACTGGATGCATGTTGTTGGCGACAGGCTGGGTCGTACTGTCTGGTGCCAGAATCGGTGATGGCGACAACATGTGGTGCTGCGAGACACCTGGGATGCAGATGTTATTTGTGTTCGAGAAGTTGACTCAGGAGGGTGTGCCCAGGGGTTGGGGCGACTGGTGGCTGGTGAGTGTGCTGCGTGCATCGTGTCGAGAGCGTTTCTGAATGATGGTCATAGTGGGCAGGCCCGCGGAGTTCCGGCTTGTAGAAGAGACTGCGTTGCCAGGTATTGGAATTTGGAAGGAACAGGGGAGATGTATCCACGCACAGTCATATCAAAAATACAAGCCTAGGGAGCTCAAGCCAAGCCCGCCAAAAGATAGACCCATTGGCAACATGATTGATGTTCTTGATGAATGTGCGAGGAGGCACACTGAGGTGGGCGTGCTAGCGGGAAAGGCAGCAGTAAGCTAGAAGAGGGCGTTGCGCACCGAGGCCCCGAATTTGTTTCATTCAGGCTGCGTGACACTCTGGTACTTGTATCTAGAAGGGGTGGGTGGGCCATCGTGTCATCGATTGGAGAAACGAGACATCACACTCATCGTCATCGATGATTGGCGCTGAAGAAGCGTTTCCAAGGATCGAGATGCAGCCGGGCATGACGCGGAGGGAAGATATAGCGCTGATAATTGTCGCTGTCGTTGTCGTTAGCTGCTGAGTACACGACGCAAGGATGAGACGACAAATTGGCGACCCGGTACGTTCCGCAAGGTTAGGTAAGGTGAACTGATTCACCCGGTCCCCTTCAGAACTTCTCCAGCCACTATTTCGTTAAACGAGTTCTATGCACTCGCGGTGAATCGTGAAGCACGCCGAGACCCATTTTGTACTGGAGCGTTCGATACCTGGGGTACTCACCATCTTTAGACTTTCCTGGTACTTCGCACTACCCCCGCAAAGATCTCAGATCACGATGTGCGAGCAGTCCAGAGTGGTTGAACTAGACCAATCTCCTGCTGATTCATTCCAAATCGTCATGAGATCATACCGTTTGCCGCTGAGTGCGCACCAATCTCCGTTGTCACCTTAACTGAAAACAGTACAAACTTACATGCACTCCAGGTGTTAGTGGAAGGCATATCAAGAGACCTTTTTCTGCATACAGAGGAACATACACGAACCATATTCAATCTCACGCATTTGCAAGGAGGTTGGTTCGAAAAGTGTGTCATGCCATGATTTTTTCGTCTACTAATGATATTATGTTGAAGCAACGTGATCATCACCATCCCGTGCCAGTGCTTCTTTCTGCTGTGAGCTACATTTCCAGTCTGGTCGGAAAATAATTTTCGAGTTGGTGAGCTAGCTAGCTTCACAGATATACTGCGCCACCCCGCACATTTCAAGGTTCAAATATGGCATTGCAATTCATGCAAAACGCCGATAAACTTGCATTTGAAATTTACTGAATTGACGTGAGCTACAGTTTCATAAGGTGTTGGGATGTTCAGAGTATCCTTAATAATCTCGCATTTGTTGTCAGACCACTTTGCTTAATGTCCTGGCGCAACATTTCTTTATTGGCGCCATCACTGGACGGTCATGTGTTCGATTCAGTCAAGCGCTTCCTGCGAGCTTCACGGCGCTGACGTACGTACGTGATCGATGTCAAATTCTGACAACAAATTGACTGGTAGTAGTTACTGCCAGCAGAGGATACGCCCTTCTGGTCCGACCCGTCGCCCCTGCACCTTCGCAAGCCCGAGATTGCTCCATTGGCTGAACTGGAACCACGATGAGTTGGCACGCGACTTTCTTTGCTATCACAGCTGCGTCGGCAAGTGTCTCAAGGTTTGCGCCCTCGACGGATGCGATCGTCGGGTCTGTGAAACGACCAAACCTTCTTTGCACGCGGGTTCGGTTGAGCGAGTGTTACGTTATATTTCCGTCCTAGCGTTCATTGGCCGGCCTTCCGTGCGTACGCCGCAATCGGTGGTAAAAAGTGACCGACGCCACGAGACGTTATTGCCGTCATAGAAAGACACTAGTACTAAGGCACGGTGCAGGTCCTGAAGAACTTTGGTCGTGTCCCCCTACTGGTCGCTGCCTGGACCAAGATTACAGTTCCCTAATAAATATCCGCTTTCGCAGCCCACCATTTAGCCCGTCAGGCTGAATGAGCTATGGCCGACATCAATGTTACTTGGATCAAGGAATTGTTCAGTCATTGACTTGGAAGTCCTTGACTCACTTGAGAAGCGATCATTGCAACCGAAGTGCATTCGAGCAGCTCCGCTCACATGCTGAATGGTTGATGCAGACATCATTAGGCTGTTGTGATTGTCGGTTTCTGTGCGTTGATTGAATCCGGAAGATGGGACGTAAGTCAATGTCACTTCCTATTCCCCTGCGGATTATGACGTCGTAATCAAGCTGAGGTTGCACTCTATACGAGTTGTGCACGAGGGAATGCCTGTAACGAATACCTCAACAAGTGACATCATAACCGCTGCAGTGTGTAGAGCTCGGCGTGACCCCAAACGTGTTGAGGTGAGTTCCAAGTTCCAAGCCAATGCAGGTATCGTTGTCGTTTGCGTTGTAACATAGTATGTATTTGTATGACAGAATAAGAACTTCGGTCCAAACAATGAATGGTCTTCTGGCCGGGTAGGTTTGGGAAAGTCTAAACGGATTTCTGTGGCTTGAACAAACTAATATCAGCATGATTATCTATAACGGATAATATCGCTTACGGCTCCACGATCCATATTCATCTCCCGACTTCTGTGGGGTCTTGCTGGGCCGATACGAAAGGCTGACGCAATGAACAGTATTGCCCACAACGGATTACCTAGGCATCTAAACACCACTAGCGCAACATCTGTGATAGATCCTATGGTGTCAGTACTGGTTCTTTAGCATGCTCTCACTGACTCGCCTATATTCCCTCCGTCCTGTGTGTCCCTAAGAAGAAGGAACAACACTAGAAAAAACCATAGGAAGAAAAAGGCCAGGTAACTGAGGTTGGTAAGAGCATTGTTGTTATGCCGAACTAAAATGAGTGTGATCACCCAAGCCGCTACCACTTTAACAGGGGATTGGACCGCTGGGTCCGTCCCTTCGTGCGGCCTCACAAGGAGCGGGGGGTAAAGCAGCAAAGACAGCATCAGGAAACCTATAATGTCCGAGACAGTGTCTAGTTTGATGTGGTCTGAACTGGAGGGTGTGGCGGTGGGGTCTGTTTCGGATGAGGGGGCAGCGGTGGGGTTTGAAGCAGACAGAACGCCGGCAGAGTTACTTGTTTCGGGTGGGGGCGTGGTGGTGGGGTTCGTTTCGGGCGAGGGGGTCATGGCGGGGTTTGTTTTGAGCGGGGGAGTAGTCGTAGTGGAGATGTTTATTTCGGGTGCAGAGGGCATAGTGGCGAGGTTTGCTTTGGACGGGGGGTGGTGGGACTAGTACTGGCAGCAGAACGTAATTAGGAGTCTTTGCTAGTTGTGAGTCACAGCGCAGTGAGAGCCTCGGAACAGTTATGTGACGGTGGCTGAGCCCAGAGTGTACTTTATAATAGCACCAAGAAGTAGAGGTAGTAGGACGTGTAACGAAGAGCTGCCAGACTGAGGCATATCGGTCTTCATCCGAGTCGCGGTCACGTGAACTCAAAATCACAATTGGATAGTCTGAGACTTGCCAAGTATCACTACCCACGAGCGAGTAGTAAGTACCCTCGCACTGAGCGCTCTAGTACTATGCGATTTGCTTGCATGGCTGCTGGACGTATCTGGAACGCATCAAATCGGTAAGACCGCATTCCTTGTGGCGCCTGTGCTTCCTGTGTCCTCAGGCTCGCTTCAAGTTTCCACCAGAAGTGCCGGCATGTTTCGAGTATCTCAGTTACTAGGTCAGGCAAGGATCAAATAGCACTAGTCTGAATTACAAGGTTCCGCAGCAAGCATGGGGCAGCTCTTCAGTGCGACTCCTGGTTTTGGCCCAGCCATCGTGCAGCTAGCTCACTTGTTATCCGTGATGCCAGTGATTCGCATAGTATCGAGCTTGGATGACTTGGTTGATGACATTCTCCTGCAGATCCTCCACGCCTTATCTGTGCGCGAAATATTGACACTGAGACTGGTACGTCCATCACACTTGTTTCATGCGAACTCACATATCATATCCTGCCTCTCCCAGACCTCCAAACGTTACTATTTCCTGTCTAAACTTCGCAGCGTTTGGTATGCGGCATTCTGCACGGAAGTACTGGCCCGGAACCTTCCACCCCCTGGCCCTTTGCGCCCTCTCCATGCTCTGTCTCCTGCAGATCTGGAGCATCGTACGTTATTGGCTCTTTCCCTCCAGAAACGTTGGCCACGATTCACGCCCAGTGTTATCGTGTCGAGCAGAAAACGAGAAACCGTAGACCAGATCTTGCTTATCTCTGGTGGAACGCAGGTCTTGACCGTTCACGGAAATAAAGTAGTTTACTGGCTCATCTCTGGGCAGCCAGGGGCCACGCACGAGCTTCAAAAGGCTGGAGAGTGGTCATCACCGAGTGATGATGCTTGCGTAGTCGTGAAGGACACAGAGGGCCAGGGAATCATTGCCGTCGGTTGCAAAGACCAGTGAGTCTCTCGTCCTGTCATTACAAGCGAGGGGATCGCTGACAGCGGACAGGCCAAATAAACATGCTGCTGTATTCTCACTCGCCTTGAAACCAGCCCTCAGCAAGCTGTGCGACTATTCCCTCATCCCTGGCACTATCGCAGGGATATCGCGGCACCTCCTTTTCCTAGATACCACGTCAGAGCTGGATGGTGGCGGTCTTGAGCTCCTGGATTGGCATGCTCAGACGGAAGGCACTGCCCTGCTCCCGCGTCTACCCGATCTGGTGAGTGAGCCAAGTGCGCTTCAAATAACGGTTCCCGTGTAATTTTGTTGCAGTTCGGCGCATTTCTAGACTTTGTGCATTTCTCCGACCATATACTTGTAGCATGGGAGACATGCATTAGCGTATTCCCAGTGCCCGACGTACCAGCCCAGGGGCGCACGGTGGTCACCCATACCAAAATATTCACATTTTCTGAACCTATCGGCTTACCTGTCGCCTTTACAACTTGTGTCCCTCGAAGTTGGTCCGGCACAGACGCTCCGACATACGCACCATCCCAGGAAACGCCTTCTCTCACAATCCTTGCGCGTCCCAAGGGCAAGTTGGGCAGGATCGCTCTGTCAATGCTTATTCCGCTAGACAACGATGACGGTGGAAAACATCCGTCCAGCTTCCCATATCGGCTTCTCCGATTATCTCCATTTGTGCCTGGTGCGCTGGGAGATATAGACAGGGGTTTAAAGGGGCAGGGGTGCACGCAGATATGCATGGGGTCGTCGGGGCGCGGACTGTGCGTTTTTGGGCGGGAGATCCGACTGTGTGGGCCAAGTTTATTGTACATCCCCCCGTGTGAGATGCAGTTCGGTCCCGCCTTTGAGACGGGGAAGGCCATATACGAGATTGAAGCTGGTGGCGATGGAGACAAGGTGGGCTTCGACGAGGGAATGGGACGATTAGTCGTTGCGAAGAGAAGCGGGGGTTTTGATGTGGTGCAGCTACTGTGATGAAACGTGCGACGTGCAGGTTGTATGAGCTACTCATCGCTACCAATGACTTGAAGGCTCGAAAAAGTAAATCGGGTCTTCAGGTTTGGCAAATAAGGGAAAGACGACTCGGGAGATAGGATGTCAAATTGTCCTTGTGTTACGAATTTTGATGCTGAGAAGAATAGATCTCGCTCGCTATTCACAACACAGGAACACAATGGGTGCAAAGTTCTCGAATTCTCACCAGCCAGAAAGATGTGTTTCATAGGAGATGTCATGTGCAAATATGTAGTTCCTTTTAGGGGGAATCTGAGGAAGAATCGGATGAGTGACAACGGTGGTACAAAGAACCCATGATGTCCAGTCTATAGGACCGATAATTACTTTATGGATAGCATTCTGAAATTAAATATTGACCACACAACGGTGGCATATGCTGTAACATCGAGACATACCAGCGCATACCCTACGCCCAGATGATCATGACATGTAATTGTTGGCCCTCAATAAAACGTCCGAGGTGAAGAACTGACAGCATTAGATTCGATAACCCAAGATCCGTGGCGAAACCGAAGTATCGGTATTAGCCGACGAGGTCCTCGAAGGCTTCTGAGGAGGAAGGTACAGCAGCCGGATCGAAAAGATGCACAGGGGGACAATAACAGGAAGGAAGGAAGGAAACTCAAGGGTCTGGCTGGTGCAAAGCATGTGGGAGTAGACCCCATAGCCTTATCGTGGAGAGCAAGCACATGGCCATCTGGGAGTCCTTGCGGCGTAGGTTACGTGTGCTGTGCCACAAAAACAAGATTAAGTTGTGCTTGTCTGTCACCGAGAAACATGACACAAGTTTGGAATATACCGAAAGAAATGAACTTGATATTTCTCATGCACATAACCGGAAGAACTTTGAAGTTCTCGACTCAGGCCTTGCCGCGATGGCGTTCGGCGCCCTTAACCCCGCACCGAACCGTGAGAGCAATGCAGAGGATATCTATTGGACAAGCCAATAACGCTTCTCAGAACGCAAAACGTAAAAGCTAAAGAATACTTTCTTCGTCAATCGTCTTCACAAAACGATCCAGAGACCAAAGGACGTACGGGATACTCCGATGATCACTCTCACCCCCGACCGAAAGATATCACCCATGGCCATCTACAACGTGGGGTACCGGGGGAGAATTGCGGGGCGCGATTCAAAGTGCACATTGCCAATCGTATTGGAAAAAAGCCAATGACAATTGAACTCAATTGAATGACTATAAACTCTGGCCCTTGCGCCCAGGCTCAGGGCGGTACTTTGACACTGATTACGGCGACCGAGGACCTGTCTTGCCCAGGAGAGCGCTGTCCGATGAATACGTCTCAGACGCGCAAATTGGAAGACGCCATTCGTGATTGAATTGATTCAATGCAACGTTGCAGATCGGCGGAAGCTGATCTAAAAATGAAACCTTACGCTCTCGCCGTCTAGATCGGGTATCAGAAACGACTATCAGGAGTCAGGACGATAAAGAATAAACGGCGCAGTCGGAAGTTCGTGATAGGCTGCGGTAGGCCATTTACACAGTTGCCGTCTCAGATCGTTCCTCACTTAATTAAGTTTGCACGTGCAAGCATTTTACCCAACAGTGGGTCCAAGTTGACCACACAAGTCCAAGGTCATCCCTTGAAACAGAGGGTCACCACAGCTCACACACCAATATCAGTTGCCCAACAAACCCAATATCCATTAAATTATGATGACTAGACGTGTAGCAGAGTAAAAGACCTCCCGGGCTAAGTATAAGCTCGCTACCCGTATTAAAATTCCAATCTTCACCTGAAGCGCTGGGCTGGGTGACAAAACAAAAGCAGCAAAAAAAACCACGGGGAATGAAAAAGATGCCCTGGTATGAATATAGGTATGCGATGTGTCTATATGCTATGCAATAACGTGATGAGGATGGACGATGAGAGGGTGTGCCGCTTTATGTTGGTAATGCAAGATCTACAATAGTTCCCAGCAGAGGAGAATATAAAAGGAAGGAAAGTCTAGGCAGGCCAGTTAGGCCGAGAATTTTGGTTTCTGATTGGTTTCCAGAATGAGACGAATGGAGTAGGACAACTTGAAGGAAGGTACTTACAGATTTCCGCATCATCAAGGGCGGAGATGAACTGGGCGAATTTGGGTTGTGATGAGGCTAGAATGACCGAAAAAAATTGGGGCGGTCAACACAAATGCTGAGAGTGGTAGTAGGATCACGTACGGGGTTCATGTAAGCAGGGATGGGTGGTGGACCCTGCGAGTGCGATGCGGCGGTCTTGGACAGGACATTTTTCAGCTGAGAGGGAGAGAGTAAAAACGCGTCCAATGTTGAGTTGGGAGTGGCAGTACCTTTGCTTCACTTTGAGCAGCCCGCTGCGCGTACATGTTTGGATGGAGTGACACGCTGTCCATGCTTTTGGCTTGAGGTAATGAAGAGAGACCGCATGACAAGCTAGGAAGAGCGACGAGCTTGTCGGCACGAGCTTTGGAAGGTTGGAGTGTGGTCATTGTCGTCGTCTAAGTGAAGAGATCTCTAAAAAGAGTATAAAGAAATAGACAAAGGGCGAAGAGGGTAGCCTTGCAAGAGTTCTCTTGTTAAACGGAGGATGAGGAGAAATGTTCAATGTTTGAACTTGAACTTATAAAGTAACGCGTCAAGAGCCGGATTCATTTCCCGCGGGATGCCGCAGTCACACACTGAGCTTACCTGTGTCAGTCACATCAGGGAAGGTCATCGAGGTTGCTCTCAAATTGTTCTCATAGGGATGTGCAGGTACTAGATCTCTTCCACGATGAAGGGTGTGGACGACCCTTATTTTCGGTCCCATTTAGTGCGCGGACATGGAAGAAACTCAACTGCAGGTACATAAACATCCGTTTACGAACGATAAGCTCACTCTCACCATAGCCTTTACTACCATTTTAGCTGAGCTTCGAATGCCTGCAGGCGCATCTTACCCATGTCTCCCGTCAAAAGCTTCGCGTAATTTTTGGGGGTCCATTCACAGCTATCTATCTCAGTAGATCCCTAACCTGTCTTCAGCGGCTCTATCGCTCTTTCGATACCCTCATCTAGTTGTGTCTACTATGCGCGGTCTCCTAGGAAATACCCAGATTACCTTCACGGTTCTTTTTGCCATTCCTCATGTCTTTCATTTTCTCAGTGCCACGAATTACACCGACTTCTCCTCCATGCTATGACCTCAATGACGACCCGTTCATAAAAATGAATCGTCTTCCCAACGCACGCTCATTGATGTGAGTTCAGGAATAATTCAATGTGAAAAAGCCACGAGTCACTGCATCTTATCCGATATAAGAGCAAAGTTTCGCCACTGTGCGGCTGGCCGAAGGACTACTATTCGCTGTCTCACCAACTGCATATGGCTTCGGCCAAGTCCGTCTTCATTTTCTTCTCTGGGCTATTCTGCAAGCGCTCCGTTATTTCCCACCGCGCCGTGCCCTCATTATCACGACAACCCAACGGAGCCGGCCGCCCGGCGCAACCAGAGAGCACGACATCTCGTCAATGCCAAACGTGTCGTCATAGGATCTCGCCCACGGCGGAGGCATTTATTATTGACCTCGATCGATCCCTTATAATGGTCAGGAACCTTGTCTCGACCAACTCATGACTTGACAAAACTTGCGCCCTCCCCCTGATTGCCACTTATCTGGTATCAAACAAGGGCCGCCGCGATGTCACTTGACTCTGTCACTCCAAACGTCTATCAGTCGTCTATCTGACAGTCTCTATCAGCCTCTATCATGCGTCACACGGATTCCGACGGTGTTGCGGGTCTAAAGGAAAATACGGATGTCTCCCAGGTGACAAGATGCGAGATCAGCGCGAAAGTAACAAGTCGCGTCACGGCACCAAACGTGGGTGTGAGATTTCATGAACTCGACGTTTTTGCCCTTCTAAAGCAAAGGTTGATCTTTTCGCTCCACAAGTCGGGCCACTTTGTCAATTTCTCCCAATATTCATCTCTGCAGGGATGTCAAAACTCGTGATTGACTTTACGGCAGCCAAAACAGCACCCTTGCACGTGAATTGATTTCATCCAAGGACAATGTGTAACTGGTCGTCGTCCATCAGACACCGTATTTCCCCCGAATATGACGAAGCACGCCACGCCGCTCTCGCAACGTTGGTCGTTTCATTATGAAACAGCCTTCTTTCCTGCAAATTAAGATCGCGACGTTCATTTCCCTTCACTCCTGAATCTGAAAGAAGAAGAACACTCGCGGCGTGCGATACAAAATGCCTCGTATCTTGTGCCGCGCATCACACGGAATGCTTCACGGAGTCGGAGCGTTGTGTTTATTCTGAGATTCGAACGTTGGCCTTTCGCGTGATATCGTATCAGCTATCAGTAGGATATCCTCTGTATTCACTTCTCCTCGGAGTATCTTCACCCCATCACCACATCCCGTTGATGACGCTCCTGAACGTAATGCACAGCAATACACCAATTCAAACCATCCCAATTTAGTCGATGGCTTGTACGCCATCGTATGCAGGCAGGCGCTTACAAGCAGCCGGCCAGTCGATGGTACCCTGTACCAGCTCCGTGAGAACTGTGATCACATCGTCGATGGGGCCGATGAGCTGGTCTGTCGTATCGCGCTCACTGCAAGGAGAAGACAAAGTTAGTCAAACGTATCACCAGAAAGAAGCGGGCCGTCAGCCGCGGACCGCCACAGACGTACCGGAGAGTCATCGTCCGGTTCTGGACAGCTGTTTGTAGTCGAATTAGAGTTTGCAGGGTCAGCGGAGCTCTTGAAACAGTACTCACATGCAAAGTCTAGTGTGACACCAAATGGTGTCCCCAATTCATCGTTGCGGGCGTAGCGTTTGCCAATCGAGGTATTGGAATCGTCTACACGGGAGAAGATACCAGCTTTTCGTAATTTGGTGGCTGGGGCACACTAGTCAGCATCGAGGGTGCTTTTTGCAAAAAAAATATGTTTTAACGTACAAACTTCCTGAACGAGGGGATTGAATTCTTCCTTGGCGCTCAAAGGGACGATGAGGACTTTCGTGGGAGCGACGACGGGAGGTAGTGACAGGACCTTGCAAAATCCTGGAGTAAGCCCCGGGCCACCTAATTGCATAATTGAATAATATACTCACCCCACGTTCTATATCCTGCTCTCTGCACCAGAAACTATGTTCAAGCAAAGTATAAAGGATACGACCGAAGCCAAATGACGGCTCGATGACGTTTGGTGTGAATTCGCGAACTGCAAGAAATGGCAAAAGGTTAAATCGGGCGAACCCATGGCACAAAAAGGCAAGCGCACTGGATTGCTTAAACGTCTTGCGTTCGATTGCCAGCAGATCGGGGGTGAGAATGAACTCCTTCCCTTCGGCAGAAATTGTCGCTTGCCTGTACAAAGAGCCCCCATCAATTTCATGAAGACGAGTGATTGGAGGATACACAGACCCCTGGGCAAGTTCACCCTTTAGTCTGATAAGCTGGGATTCATCCATTTCCCCGACGGCTTTTTGCAGCAAGCCAGCATCGCGCCCATATGTTTTGCCGAGGACCTTTTTGTTGAACTCTGGTACCTCCTTTTCGGTCACTATTGGCTCTTTCAGCGCTTGTCTGACAACAAGCGGCTGACCAGTCCGTGCCGAATGCACTGACAGGTCATATGCCGCCCTGTCCGCACAACCAACGCACTCAGTCCACCCTGTCGCATTCTCTATCTCCGCGTCCCAACAATCTGTAGCATAGTGCGCCATCTCGTTCCCCATGTGCTGTCGGAACCGCAAGCGTTTTGGGTTGATACCGATCTTAATAAGGAAGAGGTTGATGCGGACGAGGAAGTAGCCAAGAGTCTCATTTGCAACGATGCCCTTGTCCACAGCTTCGCCAATGGTCATCTGGGTGACCTGAGTGCTGCCGCTAACTTGTACATGTCGATCGAGCAGGCTGAGTACGGTATCGCGCACTTCGCGGAATTTTTCGTGGCTCTTGTCATCGGGATCGACGAAGTGCTCGATTTCACCCATTGTGAACTCTCGAACCCGGAGCAAGCCAGCGCGGGGAGAGATTTCATTTCTGAAGGAACGACCGATCTGAGCGGATGCGAACGGTACACGACCGTTGTTGAATTCGAGAAGGCGGGAGAAGTTGAGGAAGTGGCCTTGAGCGGTTTCTGGCCGGAGGTAACTTGGACAACGTATTTCAACACCCCTGGTGCACGGATAGAGAGTGGGCTTACCCAGGATGTTGGCCTGTGGGGCCGATACTGCTGGCAAACATCAGATTGAATTGCTGAGGTTCGCCAACCTCGTTGTCAGTATCGGGGTTACGAATCTCGTATTTTCGGCAGAGTTCGCCGAGTTCTGGACCAGAGTAATTATCTAGCTGTTCCAGAATTAAGTAGGGGCGGTCAAACGAGAGATGAATGACGCACCTGGGCGAGAATACTCTCCAATTCTTTCACAAGCTCATCTGCAAGCTGGACTACAACAGTTTTCGCTTTTTTCTTCCTCTTTTTATCCTTTTCATCATCTTTTGGTTGGGCAGCCAAGCCGCGAGCTTCCCGATCGCCGGCAAGACGCGCTTCTAGGACGCTTTTGACGAGGTGATCTGCACGGAGGACATCACCAGTCTTGGTATCCTTGACCATCCAGTCTGCAAACCTAGCGACGTGGCCAGACGTCTCGAAGACAGGAGCAGGAGTCATGATGGTGGTATCGAGTTCTAGCATGTGATCCTCGATGATAAAGTGCTTTCTCCATTCCGCCGTGATATTGGCTTGTAAGGACGAGCCTGGTGGACCATAGTCATAGAGGCCAGCGACACCTGTGAATGCAAGTTGTCTATATCACTGGTGTAGATCAGAATCATGGCAAGTCACGTACCACCGTAGATTTCAAAAGCTGGTGCATAGAAAAATCTGCGATTCAGCAGAGCATCCAGGCGGGATTTGTCGAACGGATGGACTGATTTATTGACGACAGACATGTCAGAATGACTGTAGCGTCTCGTAGATATAAGCAGATGAAGATTTGGAGGAGTTCTAAGATATGTGGAGAGTGTTGTGGAGAAACCAATTGATCTGACTCGCATACCGCAGGTCACGTTGATCGCCGAGTCAGATAATCTCTCCTGCCAGATCAGTCTCTTCTTCTCCGCCAATCACTGTGCGTCTGTTACAAGCTGAAAGCAGGTCACTGGTTCAATCCAACCTTTAACGCCATTATGTAACGCGGCAGTCTGAGCGCTGTTCTCTCGGTGGATGCGGCAATGATCATCATCTTGTTTGTCTCAAAATTGGCGAACAGGTAACACATTTTTATGTACTTGTTTGCTAATTATACCTTCCGGACGGTCCTTTCACTTGCTTGGCTACCGACCTGCAGGCGCCAAGAATTGGTGGTTGCCAGCATGGCAGCAAACAGAAAATTTCCCAGCTGCACGCTATTCCACGCGCTTCCAACGTGTGCTGATAGCGGCACTTGATTTTTAGCAGGAGCCTAGTGGCGCTCCCGACTTTTTACCCTCTCCCACCCACCCCAGGATCCGTTGCCATCCCCATCTGTGTAAATTTGGTACTAATTACAGAATGAATGCATTGACGAGCTCCCGACAACCGGTAAGCAAATGTTCCTAAATTCAAAAATATCAGCCGGAAAATTTTCCGTTGTCTGTTTGAATCCTTCTCACTCTTCATTTACTCCGTCCCACTAATACTTCAGCTGGTGTGCTGACGAGTTCTCATGTCCTTCAATTACCAGGGTACTCCGGTCTACAATCGGGATCCAGATGCTCCAGATGTACGGTCTACTTGGTCTTCATTCGGACATGCGTTGTTGGCCACGGCTCTCTTCAGATGCTGGCACATCTTAATCTTCTTCGGTGCTTGGTCAACTGCTATCTGCGTGATCAGCCACAACATCCATAGTTTAGCGTTGCAGCCAACCCTTATCACCGTGTATGTCTCACCTCTCATGGGAAGCAAGCCAACAAGGTTTATTTGCAGTTCTTTTCTAGATTTGGTACAGTCCTTGGTTTCGTCATTTCCTACAGGACAACTTCTAGTTTTGAACGTTACAACGAGGGACGAAGGCTTTGGTCACAGATTGTCCTAGGAAGCCGTACCTTCGCTCGCACCGTGTGGCTCCATATACCAGGTACACATCAGCCTCGTGGCTACCTTCCATGATGGTTGATCTCCCGCTTATAGAGAACGCGTATCCGGCAAGTCAGGCACTCACAGACGAGGAAAATAAGGCAAGGACTCTGATTGAGAAGACATCTGTTGTGAACCTGCTCGAAGCATTCGCCGTCGCTGTTAAGCATTATTTGCGTGGCGAAGATGGCATCTACTACGAGGATCTGTATCATTTGGTTAAGTTCCTTCCTACAATCCCGCTTCCGCCGACAATCCCTTCCGTCGTCGATCTCACCAGGCCGCGTAATAGCATGGGTGATGATGTTCCTGCATCACCACGTTCAGGGCAATTTCACGGTTCAGGGCTCACGAGGAGAGCGCCGGCTCCGGGTCAACTTCCGCTTCCGAATACCGCACCTACACCTTCCACCCGGGTCACGACTTTTGCGACGGATAATACGCTTCATGTCGACGGTCGTTCCCAGAAGGGCGAGAAATATTCTACCGGCCCCGAGGAATTATACCTATCTCCTGCTATGAATCCCCCCAAATACTCGTTGTTCGATCTATTCCCATTCTCGCTACTGCTCCGGCTGCTGACTAAGAACGGTGTGGATAAAAACGGGGTGTATGTGAAAGGAAGGAGGGCAGCTAGACTGAGAGCTGCGATGCGTAATGGCCGAAATTCGTACAACATTCCCCTGGAAATCTCGTTGTATTTGGTTCGCGTTTTTCCATGACGATCTGTGTTTCAAGATCTGAATCTGGTGCCTTAGGGCTCTTACGTCTCTACCCTGCAATCTCGCAAGACCATCATCGATGCACCAACCACCAGTTCGTTCACCGCTGTCCCCAATTTCTACAGGCTTCTCACTATTGAACCCGCAGATATCCTACTAGCTACTCTGACTCAGCTTGTAGATGCTCTGACTGGTCTAGAACGCATCCTCACTACCCCAATACCATTTTCGTAAGCCCTGATATCATCACTCGCGCGGGGAACTCATTTCAGCGTAGATATTCCATTCATTTGTGGCTGGTAACTGTTGTATACTGTTTGGCTTTGGTACGGAGGATCTGTCATATGTCATGCAGCGGCCATTGACGACCTCTACAAATATAGCCATTCCAGGTCTGGTCAACATTGAAGTGGTTCACGATCCCTGCCACTGTTCTTGCGGTAAGTTCTGATAGGATCATTGGCATCATCGCACGCCTGTCCGGACTCGTATCTCCCTATCATTCAACGCTTATCTTGCGAAATAGAGTTTTATCTTCTTTGGCTTCCTCGTCGCTGGAGAGGAGATCGAAAGTGCGTGATGTAATTCTATTACTTTGTACCATCCACTCACAACGCGTGCCTTTTCAGATCCCTTTGGTAAGTCTGGTTCCATGATAACGGGAATGTCCGATGTACTCAATATCAATGCGCCTAACCTACCCAGGATATGACAAAAATGATCTTGTACGTCCTACCCCGACGCTCGCAGCCTCGGACATGCTGGAGTAATTTGATATTGACAAACTTTACAAACTCTAATTTCAGAACATGGATCACTTCGTGCACAATATAATACGTAAGATCCTTGTACTTGCACAGGACCGCCACTGACACTGCCATGCAGGCAAGGAGCTTCGTGCTATCATGGCGATGCCTACGCCTGACCCTAGTGTGTGGGCGTTCTCCTCGGAGAACAATCTCCTTTTCGCGAGCTCGGACAAAGACGAACGCGTGCCACCCTCGGAGTGGATGCGACGAGGTATTCCAAAGATGCGAGATGCGCTTACAGTACCAGTTCAGTGATCCGGGTACCCCGGAGCCAACTCGGAGCCCCTTACAAAAGGGGGTGCATAATACGCGCGTCGCAGGTTCCCATACATGAGGCTCTATGTATTGCCTTTCTTTTATGCCTTTCTTTTTTTGTGTGCATTTCTGTTCGCCGTGTTCAACGTTGTTGAGGCTTATCATTGATGTTCATTGGACATTCCACTACTAATAGGTCCGCATATCGTTTCATTACTCGGGATATTTGTCGCATATCGTTGTTCCTGCTGCTCCACATCTGCTATTGTGCCGAATGCTATTCACTCTCGTTCATTGTTCCGATTGAGCGCCACTGGCATCGTGAAGAGTAGGGTTGAGGGTTTTATGCGACGTGCGAACGAGAAGTTTTGCAAAGGTTTGGAGTGTTGTGATATAATTCAAGTTGCCCGTGTCTCACAATAGCACTATCTATCTGACTTGACGTGATAGAATGTTCCTTACGATGACCAAGAACCAATGATATCTTGATTAGTACGTGCTGAGCGCTCCGTCAATGCATGCAATCGATAGGTGCCGGTGATTCCTCTATGTACGCTGTTCATATCTAGCTCGCCGTCCCCGCCGACGATTCCGATCGCCTATCTGCGCATTGAGTTCAGGAACTCCAACTTGCAAGATAACGCCTGTCAGGACAAAGTTTGTGAATTGCATATAGAAGTGCACGGGAGAAGAGTGAGGTGTTTGCATTACATGTAAGGATGATTTAGAAATCTGGTGTATGGTTCTACTTATACCGAGACGCTGAACGCGGCGACGGCCTACTTGACAATTTCAAAAGCCCTTCGGATCTGTCCAGCCCATCAGTTAGGTCATTTCTGGCAACAGCCGAACAGCAGCATGACGCAGTGGAAGCGTGCAGGGCTCATAACCCTGAGGTCACTGGATCGAAACCAGTTGCTGCTACTTTGTTTGTGTTTGTTTGTTTGTTTTTGTTCTTGTTTCAAGAAGCGTTGTTGCGGTTTGTTAGTATTCAAAGCTGTTGACAAACATGGCACAACTAAATTTACTTCCGTAAGCAGAGTCTTTCCGTATGTTCTGCCTTTGTTTTACATGTGGTTTCAGACTCTTGGCTGAGCCGTGCGCGTCATTCGCCGCAATGCTGAAATCGGATAGCCTGGAGCCTGGACTTGGGATGATGTGTCATGCGAGCGTAGGCCCTTATGCAACAAAGTTCCGCGGTCGCTATTTTGGTACCTTGGGCGGAAGGACTGCCGATTCAAGCCGGATATGGATGGCTACTGTTTGTTGGCAGATCATCCCTAGGATATAATTTAGACCTGTAGCAACATAGAGAGAGGGACGACTGATCAAGATACTTGAGGGCTGTGTAAGGGCTGTCGGGGTCGCAGGCGTTGTTGCGCAGTAGTGGGCGCTCAGTGGACCCTTTGGGGACAAAATTTGGGCGGACGTTGAAATTTCGTGGCACATATGCGAGAGGGATCGAATGACTACCAATTACGCCAATCTGCGAACAACCTGCACTTCCCTTGTTTCTGTTCTGTCATGAGCTTGTATTAGTCCTTGTAAATTCTATTATGTCTTGTACCACTGATTCCAGTTCTCCCTCCCCAACAATGTCCCAGCTTCAGGTAGATTCCCCAAGTTCCGTGAGTTAATCATCATGTCGACTCGTTTCCACGACGAAAAGCTTACTCATACTTTCACCAGAATCATCGCTCAAACCTGAGTCTGCTCTCCCTCTCTGTCGCTGCTGCGAGCGTTACGCCAATATCCATTCCCCACTCTGCGGACATAACTGTCCAACCGTCGCATGGTACGATGATGTGGGTGGGATGTGTCAGGAATAAGGCACTCACCAAATTTTGTAGTATCTGGGACCAGCTTTGGTCCCAAGCATCGTCGCTTGTCATCAACTGGCAAGACCAGAAGGAGACTAAGCGATGCGCGCGACGCAGCTTCCCGACCTTTGTAAGTTCTTCATTTGGCTTCCCTATATCCAATAATTCTTTGTCCCCACCTTGTGTGCTGTCACCTGCTTTAATCTGATTCTCATTACAAATTTGGCATCTAGACCAGCGTCCCTACAGAGCGCAGCTTTGTCTTCGCTTGCCACGCTCTCTCTATCCTCTTCGCCTCCGAGCAGTAATACCCATCACGGTACTTCCCTGAACGCCATATCTCGGAGTGTCCTTGAAACACAGGGACCTGACCCCAATACTACACCGCAGGGGACTGATGCTACACTACGAGGCGGGAGCTTCGATGACAACGAATTGTCGGGATCGCTTCCTGCTCACAGCAGTCTAGGTACGAACGGCGGTGTTGCGAAGAGCGGGAAGAAACGCGGCACGATATTTACGTGCGAGAGCTGCTCGAAGGTGGCTCTTTTCGTGCCCTGAATTGTTCGAGTAGAAAGTGACCATGAGTCTTCAGGTCTACCGGCATCCGTCATGTCTCATTAAACATCGCTGGGAACATACCCCCCAGTGGCGCGAAGCCTCGAAGTTTGTACTTAGCAAACATCAGCAAGTCCAATTGTTGGAGGTCATTGCTTTTTGACTTGACAGCTCACCAAAGTGCTAATCAAATTTTCATAGGCTGCTGCCATATTGTCGCATCTTTCACCCTCGTCTACGAATGGGGCGTCACTTCCCGAAGATCGCTCCCTTTGGCCTACCTTTCTCTCTGGCGGCATAGTCCCGCCTCCCGCTCTCGGGAGCGCAAACGAAGGAACTGACACTTTGTCCCCTTCAAAACCGATTTCCAGCTCTGTTCCGGCAACCTCCGTCCTCAGCTCGGGCCGCGCAGGATCAACCGGACCGCGACTACACGACTATTCTATTCCCCAAGCCACCGGCCCAGGTGGCATTACCCAGCTGCGTCCAGGCCTCCTGGGCGTGACTACCACCCCGAACTCGCGCGCGCCAAGCTCCCCAGTGCCGGTCCCCACCGCTCCTACAGACGCCGATGCGAGGAACCTTTTGGCTCTGGGCTCAGTCAGCGTGCACTCTGAGTCCTGGGGGTCGCCGACCTCATCATCGTTTTACGGCGTTTCGTCATTCCCCTCCGCTTCTGCATCCTTCTCACGTTCGGGATGGTCCCACCCACGCTCGTCTGTGCGTTCGATATCTGCATCTTCTCATTCGAGCGACGACGGCGAGCTCGCTGACGTTGATGATATCACATCTGCGAACATGCATATGTATGGACGGGTGAGCGGCACCCGGTTCAGGTGGAAATCCGAGGAAGAGGACGCTGTGTTATCGTTCAGCGTGCCCGAGGAGGTCGAGGAGGAGTGCGTTGGCCCGGGCACGGCGAAGAAGAAGTCGGAAGAACAATGGGACGGTATGGAAATGGATATGGAGATGGATTGATTCCATCCTGGGATGGGCTTGCAGGAATGCAAGCCGTCGATCGACCACACGCATCAAGTAAAGCAAAGCAAACACGCAAACGAAATATTCCAATCTCCTCGCTTCGTTTCTCTCAACGACAACAGATGTCGACTCATCGTGTACTTATTGAACCCACCGCATACCTCACGCTCACCTTTCTGGCATTGGGCTGTTCCGTCTTTCCTGTCGTTTGTTGTGTTGTTGTTGTCGCCGTCGTTGTTTTGTACTTCTGAGACTGCGTCACTCGATCTTTTCGTTTTTTTGTTTTGATACATATTAGCGCGAGGCATCTTTCTGGACGTTTTATTTTCTTCGGTGTATGTATCATAATTATTGGATGTAACACAATGTGGAATAAATCGTGGAATATTTAACCTTGTACATGCATGATCCTGCAGGTTGGCTTCGTCCTCGGTGAGAAGTCCAAGTATTATAAGCGAAGGAACTTGGTTTATCCTGACTCCGTGGAATGCGTTTGATCGCATCTCGTCTCGCCACTGAGGATGAAAGGTTCCTTCGCGTAAACAGCACAAGCCAACTTTGAGCTGGCGTGGTGGTTTGACCCATATGTATTATGTATATTATACTGCATGCGCCTGTCGTCGTGTTCATGATACACGGGTGATCGGGTGACCAGGATCAAAATGACAAGGCGAGGCCATGACAGGGTGTTGCAGAGAGTACATTCCCCATCCAAAAGCACAGCTACGATCATCGGAGACACGCGCCGAATATAAATCCTCCTGATCAGCCAGCACGGGATTGCCTGGCAAGACGACCTACGTGACAAGCTCCGAACTGAATCGCAGCAAAAGAGACAGAAATATAAGCGATAATCCAAATCCATTCCAGAGCAATAGATACAAAAAATCAAACGTAGATAGACTGATAGGTTAAAACTGTAAATATACCATTTCCGTCTCATCCGGTAGTCTGGACTCTGGGGAATCCATCATTTCTGCTTTCCGGAAGCAGTCTTGGTCGCAGCGCGTTCCGCGACGTGGAGTGATGCAGCGAGATCTTTTCCTAGTCTCATGACGATCAAACTGGGGACGACGATCCATAATCTAGATGGAAAACGAACACGAATGGGTTTGGGGGTGTCAAGCCAATGAGAAACGAACACACGCACCCGTTGGGTATGATCCAGTATATGACGAGATCGGACATGGTGTTGTGTCCGATGGCACAGAAGCCGCAATAGTACTCTTGTAACCAGTATAAAATGGTTTTGGACAGCGTCATGGTCGCCGCTGCGAATCCGATGAGGGGTGCGGAGGACCAGCCTGAGACGTGTGCCAAGTACACGTATACGAGACTCATGAGCGTCTCTACGATATTGAGAAAAGCTGGAAGGGGGATGGTGGTCAGTCAGAGCAAATGGGCATGGAAGGCACGCACATTGTGCATTTGTGAATCCGCTGTTTTCCTCTAGAGCTTTAATACCATAAACCTAGTGAAGGTCGTCGGTTACAAGACGTGATTTATCATGATAGTGCACCCACATAATCGATATTCTGGTATATTTCGTACGGTTTCCAGATCCAATGGAGGTCTCCCCCGAGCATAGACCGTGGACTTTTGTGTTCTCGTCAATTTGAGTAGTATGAAACCAGGGCAACGACAACATACCGCATAAAACAGTATCCTACATCCCAGAAGATGACGGGCGCAGTGAGGACAAACCAAAGGGTAATCCATGTATGCGTCTTTACCGCCATCCTTGCAGAATCTGGGTGTATGTGGTGGTATATGAGAAGGTTTGAACTTGCAAGCTGTGGCCACGTCTGCGACCCGTCGGTATGTACTGACCGTGCGAACTTTCTTTTGTAGATGTTTGTGTTGGAGGGAGCTCTCCGTCGGATTGTTGACGATGACCATTGACTTGCGCATGGGCAGGCAAAGGCTTCATTTTGCGCGGTGCAGGCGAAGGTTCATAATCAACATCCACGTCCGTCTCTGTCTGGTCCTCTCCATCTGATAGTCGTGTTCGTTTACGACGTGGGCGACGGTTGTCATCGCTTACGTTTTTCCATCGAGCAGCGTGCGCTGCAGAAAATACGGGTGTGATCATTGTGGATACGCGGAGCAATGGAGAATGGCTGCAGGGGATACTGAAATTTGAATTTGAAGGGGTATGAAAGGGAAGGCGGCTTTTGTTCTTTTGGACCTTCTCGGCAGCACACACCTTTGAAACGTGTCGCTGTCAGTGATCGCCGCTCGGTTGTGGGCTGTTTTTGTCCATGAGGCGCTCATCGAAAAGCGAATTTCCTAGGGATCATACCATTCTCTGCGAATGGATTGTGTAGGTTGCTTTTTTTGTCTGTCGCTTGTGATAATTTTTCGTTCTCATTGTCCTGATAGTAGTGTCCTTGATTTGACGAACCCCAAGAAATCCACGCACTACTGGCTGGTATTGAACACGTTTTTAGCGAGATAGGACAGCGTCTGCCACACAAATCAGGCATCAGGGTTCATTTAAGAACTGCGACATGCAGTCTTGCGATATCCCAAATCATATCAGTGCAGCTCCCATCAGGCTTCCTGCCGGAAGTGCGCCGTTCTTTTGGAGGACTCTGCAGTAAATGTTGCATTCTCGCGACAACTCGCACTCATTGAGTAGGCTTCTCAAATCTCAGCTTGGCTTCCAACTGATAATTGCATTTATCAAAGAGCATTAGGGGAGAATTTGATTTTCATATCGACTTCGAAGCTTCTGGCATTGCAACTCCGGCTCACAAACTCGGCCCTCGCACCACACCCCAAACACTCTCACTTACCACATCCGATGATGTCAATGCACTGCTGAATACAGAAGGTAACATAGTCCAGGCTCTATTCCATCAATTCATATGGCCTGTACAGTAGTATGGTCTCAATGCAGCAGCATGGTGGGCACGTTTGGGAGCCCTCACATCACTCCAGGCTGTGTCCGTCACCTAAGACTCCTGACCTCACCCCAAAAGCTCGACTCGTGACTTTGCTTGGGTATGTGATTCAGCCACAGTTCACGCAAGGAACGCTGATTTTTGTTTCGTAGGTACTCTTCTTACCTTTGATCATCATGATTGGGTAGTCGAACGATGCGGAACTCGAATTAGATACGTGATCAACTTCTATACTGGACGGAACGAAGGACCGTCATTGTCAAATAAAGTCTCTTTCTATCTGCCTTAGACAAAGGGGTAATACGGAGAGCCGAGAACATTTGGCAGGACTGGTTTGGAAGTGTTCACAATAGCAGCACCCCATCTCAGTCATGAGTAGTTTCATAGACGTATATTCACTCTTCCGGGCCCCATATATATTTCATCACCTAATCGCATGGTTTTACTAATTGTGAATGCATTTGGGGATTATAGCTATGCTATGTGGAACGGCGGTCGGTTGGTCACGACCACTCTCAGTCATCTTATATCGATCCAGTTCCTCTCGAGTCTTGACGACATACCAAGCCTAATCTAAATCAACCCTTCCTTGTCTCTAGTATGTAGTCTAATCCTATGATGTTGGCGGGGGGGGACTGAGAATATTCATCGCAGTGTCCCGAACTTAGATACGGGTTGATTTCTGAACACGTGACTGACGCGTCGCGATCGGCTCTGTGTATCGGCGTACAAGTAAGGTTTAAACTGGGAGTATAAGTATCTCGTGTTTGTCGCCGCAAATCGTCTGAAGGCAAGACGCTCTTGAGGCTCAGAACATTCATCACCAAGGCAGTAACTGTCGTGTCGCCAGATCGCTCTACTGCGAGCGGGGAGGGGAGGGCGGTTCCCCTGATTCTCCTAGGAAATGCCATTCTCCAAACTTACACACATTACTTCAAACAAAGTTCTGAGGCAAGATAGTATAACAATAGCGGGCGTTGGAGGATGTAGTGCAAAAAGAGAATTTTTACGTGTTCGGCACTTGCTCGCGAGCCTAAAAGCGTGGAACACGCTGTAATTCTCTTCCTCGGCGTCGCCAAGGTACCACATATCTGCGCAAACTGCTGCATATTTAACTAGAAATTTCGGGCGAGCACATTGAATGATGTGAGGAATGGGGCAACTGACGAGGAAATAAATGAAGGCGCTGATTGCAAGCTATAGCCGAACAGGATTTGTGTGGAGGCTTGTCCCCTTAATATGACACCTTTAAGTTATACAAGTCCTTCTTACATATGTTATGACAAGATCTAGTCTACTGGTAATATATACTTCGTCCATCAAGCGTATCGAGACACCCATTAGCATTGCCCGTCTTCTGAGAGTCTTTCCTCGATCAGATAGAAGGTGCACGATGCTTCAGAGGGAAAAATACCCATCACATAACATCTGGGGTTGCTGCCATAAACGTTGTGAGAGAGAGATCTACTCCATCAATGCCACAAGCAGCACGATCCGATCTCCAGAAGTCCCTGTGCATTCGCGTGACCAAGAGAGATAGAATAACGACCTGAGTCCTGTTGCCGAATGAGTAACCATCACTTCCTCGAAAGTGAGAATAAACAAACTCGGCAATAACGTGTACCACCGGAAACTACGTCTCGCGTTAATGGGGCGGCTTTGAGTGTGCACAGTGAGTGACTTACCGGAAGGTAGACTGTAGCGAGGACGACACCGAGAGAAAAAGCTGTACCATTTAGCAAGTAAACAATAGATATTCCAGAATGATTTGAGCACGAACCAAAGCTGCAGCCGCAGTACAATAAATTATGATGCACGAGACCACGCATAAGTCGGTTTTCGATCCTCCAGCCACCATGGCTCTCGAAGGCGCGATACAGCACACGCAACAATATTTCTGAAAGCGTGTGAATGCAAATGCATGCGGTTAGTTCGAGTTCATGTTTGGTAGTTCCTAATACTAACCTAACTCTGCAAGCATTAGCAAGCAGTACACGGCAATCACTGAAGACCTTCCCCTTGTATTCACATATCCGATACCGCCAGGGATCGAGCATTCTCCTTATATGAAAATATTAGACGTTGAGAGCTGAGCAGGAAAAGACTCCAAGAGATCCACACACCTGCTGACACCTCAAATTCAGAAAAGAGGACGATGATTGGCACTAAATAGGCCTGCAAAGGATGAGTCAGACGTCGATCGTTATATAGAGTTGGTTGCGGCCTCCGGGTATTGGTCTCACAATGATGTTGATGATTTTGAACACCACGAACCTTCTATCCTGCTCCCATACTGCAAGCGTTCTGAGTATGAAGATGCCTGGACCATCAGAGATTTGTGTAGATGTTAGAAGACAGGATCAGTGATGGCTAGTTCGATTGGTAAACCTACATTCGCCGGAAAACATCGACAGAAACCCTGCACCTAATGAAGTGTTTGACCCAGAGTCAGCATGCATCAGGGTACATTATCATTAGACCCACAGATATTTATCATGTATAAGAAGCGACAAAGCTATGATGGGGGTATGAGTTGAATTCACATATTTGCAACGTTTGACCATACAGTGGATGAGCCACGGGGCAGGAGGGTCACTGAAGAACATCATAAACGCATTACATCCAGAGGACAGCATGGAGGTGAAAATTCGATACTCACCGAGCATATTCAGTAATATGAAGGTAAATGGCGAGCACTTGCAGACGAGATAAGCCACTGTGCCGAGCCCGCGCCGAGACTTGGCAATAAAAGTGATCTGCACCGACTACAGTTCAGAGTCACCTATTGGACGTTCAAGTAAATTTCCACTTGCCGAGTCAGCCATACAAAGTATGTAGTCGTATACCTGAATGTCACGATTAAAGTGAAATCACGAGTCATTGTAAGATAATGTCAATAGCTCACCCAAAGCGATGTCAATGCAACTGTCGAGATGCGAAATACAGATCAACGAAAGTAACTGATTTAATGGACTACAGCCGCACCATAACAGTACTTCGACGATACATCAGCGATCCAGGATTGACTCGACAACTGAAGTTGTACTCACGTTTGACCACAAGAGCACGTCAGCTTGTGACTCTTGAGAAGTATTCATGCTAGTGAATGCGGCGATAAATTGCTCTGCTCAAGGGTCATTTATAAGATATGCAATCCAGGCAATGCCAAATCCCGAGGATGTCGGCCAAACAATTTATCTAGGGGCTGGTGATCCCGTCTTAATGAAAATTGCGGCATGGAACGTAGTCTTATTAGCGCGGTAGGGACAGCTGCAGTTCCGGTTGCATCAGAACATGTTGAGCTAGTGAGTCACCACCCAGAAAGGGTATTTTGATGTGGGCACCACCACAGTGATCGTAATCATCATCTACGTTCTCCAAAAGCAATTGTGATCCAGTTCAACAGACTTTGTGGTGAATGATCTAGGTGGCACGATGGAAGCGACGTACGAAAAATCAAATGGATAGCAAGCAGGCACAAAAAGCCACCCATAACGTATACCATCATATTACGCTGTCAAAACCAGCAGCTCGTACACGCAGCACCCGCGAAAGAGCGATGTCAGAAGTGCTGCAAGATTCTTGCGAATGTAAGGCTCTAGTAAGCGGGCGCGCATCCTGAATCCACGCGGGCAAGACACTCGTACCACAGCTGCAGATGCGAATTCATGGAGTGGCAAGTGATTTAGGCATGGGAGGAAAGCGCGAAATCCAAGAGTATGTTGGTAGAAAGCCGTCGGGAATCAGCGAAAACATACATGCACACAAAATAGGCTGTCGTTTACTAGTACGCGCGTGTGTCTGTCAGCGTGATTATCGAGGTCTCCAAAATGGCCCCCAGGTCTCGTTGTGTAGTGAATTGTATTTTCGAGCTAAAAGTTAGACTGACAGGGTGTCCGAGAACTTATTCACAGCACTACTACAGGTGAGGATAAAACACAATGCAGCATGGTACCAGCTGAGGTACAACTTAAGTGCTTCGTCTGCACAGCACTGTTAAGTTGTGAAATAATAACGCACCTTTGTACACGCAGCTCTCTCGACCCCGAACAAACGTCCAAAATCCGTCCGTCTCGTTCTTGTGTGGAGTCGAGGCGTTCGGAGTGGTACCTAGCACTGCAGTGAGTGATGCTCTGAGTGAAATGGCTGAGGTAAGAAGAAAAAACCAGACTCCCATTTGCTGACCAAAATCTAGGACGGCGAGGCAGGGAAGGTTAATCTGGAATGGCACTAGTACTAGTAGGGTACAGCCTGTCGAGAGCGGCGAAAGACGGGGTGCGCATGATCCAGAACGTATACTTACTACGTGGCGAGATACTTATCATATAACCGTCGAGCCTCGGTCGAGGACAGTGGCCGCCAGATGCAACATGGAAGCTCATGCCAAGTCGGATGAAAAGAAGCTTATCTCCGACGATTCGGCTACCGGTACCAATCATCTAACCGGTTAATCGAGGGCATCCAGGAAATGGACACTCTGGGGCCAAAGTCCGGGGCGGACTCTGGGGCCAGAGTCTGGGGCGCGTGGTTGTTTCAGTCTGAGCTTGAATATCTTGCGGTTGACATATGTACCACATAAGCAAATGTATGGCGGAGCGCTGCACTCAGGTGGGATGATGCGCCCATTGACATCATGGTTCACACATACTTCAAGGTGGCAAGCACGGGAATCAATGAATATTGCTACATAAGGCAGGTATGTAGGTGGCTCAGCACTGACAGATCAAGGTTTGTGCCCACTCAAACGGCCGAAGGCCAACAGCGGTCCAGCCGATGCCAGGAGAAATCGTTTGTAGGGTTTGTGCTATTAGTTGCAAAGCAGCTTCATTGGCCTGGACCTGCGCATAGATTTGCATGAAATATTGCTGTAGTAGCGAGACACGACAAAATCTCCCCAAGGAGGCTGCTATAGATTGGAGTGACGGCAATGCCGATCATGACTTCATGACGAGTCTATAGACATAGGTTTAGCGGCCGTGTGGCATGCGTGGGTTGACGCTACACACAGTAGTATAGTGGACAGTGCTAGTGAGGTGCCAGTTTGCCTCGCGGCAGCCAGTTTATCAGTAGTGTTCATCTCAACTAGGGAATATGAATGCTCAAAGATGCAACACACACAGAGGGGTGACTTACCGACAAGAGCCAACCAAACTCGTTCATTGATGACCGCCTGCATCACGTCCTTGTCGTTCGCAAATATGGTAGGGTCGACTTGGCTCCAGCCCAACCGAGGTCCTGGCGTAGTATTGAATATTGTTGTTGATGGCTACCCATAGTGCAAGTCAAATGGTGTTGTTATCGCGATCGATGAACCAAGCGGCAAGATTGCTCGTTAGTCAGAATATGCTAGTGCAGCCCTAGCCAGTACCTGCAAATAGTACTTGTCATGATGCAAGGCTTCGTGAGCGATGAAATTTAACCTCAGCTGGTCGCTGCCGAACTTGCCGATGGGCCCCATACTCTGGCCCCAGAGTCCGCCCCAGACTTTGGCCCCAGAGTGTCCAATTCCCTGACTTTCTGGGTTAATCGGGGACTTGCTCTGCTCAGCCTTGCGAACGTATCTTGATTCGATGTCCAAACCTTGCAGTCGGTCTATCCCTCGAATCTGAACCTCTCGTGCGAGTCGACGCAACCTTTTCCGCTGTTCGAGCAAATTCTTGACCACTAACTCTCACCCAGACGTACTACATCCGAGTCCCTGCAAGTCCTTCCGCTGATGGACAGTTGCGATGAGTCGCATGACTCGAATATGCACTTGTGGGAATCGCTGATGCGGAGCTATTTTGTGGTTCGTCAACCGCTTCTGCGCACTGTCCTAACTCCTTCTGTGAGTCTGCATCAATAATTCATTTTAGAAGTGGCAGTGACTGACGATATCACACGCACAGGACCAGACACTGAGCACACTCCCGTCTTTTAATTACCATATCACACGGAAGGAACCCAACCACAGGTTCGTGTCGATGTAATGCATTATTTACTGTAATTGTAACGCACCAGTGATGCATTTTCCTTGCAGTTGTAGCGCTCTTTCCTCCCCTACAGTAGTGAGTACTGCTAATGCATCACTCTCCCCTACAATACTGGGTCCTAGTGCATCCCTGATGCATCAGCCTGACTCGAGCACTGATGCATCCCGTCTGATGCATCGTCCCTCCCGCCCTTCGTGCGTTGCTGCCCTGATGCATCCCGTCTGATGCATCATCCCTCCCGCCCTTTGTGCGTTGCTGATTCATCCCCTCCCGCCCCTCGTGCATCCCGCCCTCCCGTCTGATGCATTGTGATGCATAATTCTTCCCCTCCCGCCCTTTGTGCATTGCTTATTCATTTCCTCCCGCCCTCGTGCATCCCGCCCTCCAATATAATCTGGCGCATTGCTGATTCGTCCCCTCCCGGCGCCCTGATGCCATGGCACGTTATGATCATAGTGCATGTATTAATCAATCTACGTCTATCGAGGCCATTAATCAATCTATGTCTACCAAGGCCAGTGTCTCCGCCCAGCGTGCCTCAAACGATGACGCTAGATGTCGGCGCAAGTCAGCCTGCCATTTCGCATACGCCACACAGCCATCCTCATGTTCTGCATTGGTTAGTGTAGCGTCGTCTTGCCTTCCATCCCAGCGTGCTGCTTCCCACCTTAGAAAAGCTAATATACGCCACATTTCTTCCTGCAGGAGTTGTACTTCTTCCCCCCAGCGCATTGCGCGTGCCCTTGCCTTACACCACTCTATCCTCATATCTGTTGCACCATGAGTAAGAGAATCATTTTGTAGTATCGCGCTTACCTTCTAGAGCACCGTTATCGTCCTTCTCACTTCCCGCAGCGCCACGCATATTCCATATCCACGACAATTTTCGTCTGCCCTCCGATTCACCCCAGAGCAGGTCAGACATAGAACGAATATCCTGACGATTTAAAGGACGCAGTGATGACTGCCAGCCAGACTCGTTCAGGAGTCCGCCCAGGATCACCAGGGCCTTGTGTGCGCCTTCGTATTTGCTGGCGGCAGCATCGATTCTCGCGTCGATCGTCTTAAGCGTGCTACGTGCTCGAGTATTGGCTCCTTGCCCTCGAAGGTTGCGGTCCTTGTACCTGAGTACGGCAGTCTGTGCACGAAGGTTGGAGCGTAAGGAGCGGAGGGCATCATGGCCTTGTGCGTATCTCAATCTCCATTCTGTCCTCTGGAGTCGTTCATCACAAGGCGCCAGCCTGCCGATCTGTGATGGCAACCGCAGATTGAATGTTTCTGCAGCAGGGACGGACGTGGCGTTGGCAGAGGTTGATTTGTCCAAGAGACGCATAGCAACGACGTTGGGCATATACAATTCTTGAATTTTTGACCAGGCATCAATCCGTCGTTGCAAAGCGTTACTCCGCTCAAGCAACTTCCCTTGTTGATTATCAGTGACGTGTATACCACACCCGCTCTTGTCGACTCTCAAACGTCGCCTGGGAGAGGCTTAGTGGCATCATACGCAAGGATGAGAGAAAACGCACTGTTGTTCTTCAAGCTCCAGCCCTGAGCTAATCAACACACTAGGAGAACAGTCCTCGTGCAATGCGAGGGACACTCCACTCTGAAGATCTGATTCTTCTTCCTTTGCGAGTGCTAGCCGGACCGAAGCCAGCGTAACGACTGTGATTATAACAAATCAGGCACTTGGCGTCACTTCGACCAATAAGTGAACAAACCATCTGCATTTCGCTCAAAAGGGTTTGGCTGAGACTGGTCATCCTCCCATGCCTCTACTTGCAACCTCCATTGATTCAGAATATCCCCGTACTCATCCTTTAATCCTTCTTCCAAGTCGTTTAGTGCAGCTTGCTGATTCGCGCGCTCAGGTAAGGCCTCCTTCATTTTACGTAGCATTGTAGTACCTAGTGAGGCAGATGAGACTAGCATCACGATACAACAGAGATACGCACCAAGGCCCACAATTTTCTTCCAGTTCGAATCGCCAAAGAAATCGTCCAATGTATCACGCCTTGCGCCGGGCCCCATCTCCTTCGTACTGGATGCGACGGGATTAATGTTAGCCCACCCGCGCTCCGGAGCTTCGCCATTGGTTCGACCAACGCCACGCTTGAAATTGAATGAGAATGTTGTTTGACATTTCTCAATGTGGGCAGGGAGATGGAATTTCGGGACGAAGAAGGAGACGGCCCTCGATACGAAATTGAAGTGCATTGAAAGCGGAAACCCCTTCATACGTTGCCAGAGCTTCTTGTGCCATTGACAGGCAATGTCGTACGAAATGTTGAGATTTTGTAAGGAGCTGTGACGGAGCGTTGAAAAAAAGAGGTAGTCCATATTGACGTATCTATTGGCGAGCACCTATCAGCGCATACAAATGTCAGCAATTGAGCAGACTCACTTCTCTCCCTTTTGCAAATCTCCAACGGCATTCGGACGCTTCATGTTGTGACGGGCACAGTCGATCGTGCCAAGCCCGGTAGCAGCTAGCCCCCTATTAGTCTTCGCATCAGCCATATTTACCGCGTTGTGGCTGGAGCACGTAGATTTCTAAAACGAATCAACGAGGGAACAGCATAGCAAAGGAAAGGCCTCACCTCTTGGGGGACGTCCATTTTATCTTCGAGAAATTGCTTGTATGTATCCTCCTCTACAAAGTACGCCCATCCGCGACTTAATCCCGGGTCCGCGGTATTAGTTGACACCACTTTGCGTTTGAGACAAAAGTTTGCATCGATAGCGATGAATAACGCGTATATCCAACTAATCAAATGTTTAGTGAATGACCAATGACAGTACTTCTAGCTCACCGTTTTGCAAGGGGAACATTCTCCCAGTCCTCGGGCAAATTTTTACCCGGGTGCAGGCATGCTGGGCACAAGACCGCACACTCACCCTCTCCCGTGGCTTTCACCCCTTTCGGGTCATGCCCTCTCCCAAAACGTTTAAGCATCAGCAGATGCCGCCATTCGCGGATCATTCTCATAAAAGATTCATATCGGTCCTGAGAACCAAATAAGTCTGTGCGTGTACTAATAATCAATGACGAACCTTAACGCGCATCAAGCCAGTGTTATCAGTGCCCCGCATAAGAGCACTATAAAATTCGTAAGCGGACACCTTCGACTCGAAAGACAGCAAGTGGAATTCATCCAGAACGCGAAAGGTTGCTGCGGTTTTGGGGTCGGCCGTCGTTGAAGGAAACCACGACATACGGAGTAATTGCTGTATATGGGAATCTCCCTTCGCACAGGCACAGAAATCTACTAACACCTCGTGGATGCCATAGGAATCGATGACAACGAAGTCGTCGTTGAAAGCTCGTCGGGGGTTTGGGCACTTCTCGTTGAGCGCATGACCCAATTGAATACGGAGGCCGAGGCTCTTGAGGGTCACACGTTCGAAATAGTCGCCGTTCCATTTCTGTGTAGATCAGTCAGACCTTATATATAAATAGAAATACCATACTGACCTGCAACCTGTGCAACGGATGACATTGATGAGCCACCGTGATGCAAGACGAACAGCGGAGATCTACTCCGAAGCAATCTTGGCATCGATACTGAGGGCAAGCATTGCCACAACTAGAACAAGGCGCTTCGCGGAGCCCCCCTCTGCCCTCAAGGCGCAACATTTCCTCGAGGAACAGAGAACGATGATCTAACCACATGAGTAATGGATGATCCTGGATTGCGTGAGTGGTTTGAAAGGGCAATCTGACCATTACACTTACCCCTGCAGTACGTGGTTTTTTGTAAGGTTGGACGTCATCTGACGAAGGTGCAACATCGATATCTGATGTACCATAATCGTCGAAAGGATCCGGCATGACATTTGGTGAAGGTTCCCGCGCACGGGATGATTGTGCATTCTCGGGAGGTTTGATGTAGGAGCGTTTGTAGCTGATAGAGCCATTGTGAACATAGTAGTTGGTATGTTGTCTTTGCTGGGCCGACTGCGTGGAGGTCCGTGTGTACGAATTTAGCGCTGGTTTCTTCTTCCGTTTCTTCGTTAAGGCTTGTAAGGTGTTGCGAACCTCCTGTGTGCAGTGTATGACTTGAACTGGGGGTGAGGACGAAGGCTGCGCAGATGATGAAGCAGAGGTGCCATTCATGGTCACGAAATCGACTAGGTCGTCACGGTGTACACCCAACAATCCAATCCCAGTGTAGCTACATATGATATTAATTATAATTTAGTAAATAATGCTGAGGGTGTTCTTCGACTTACCTATTTCTCTGAACGCCAGTGTAATTTGGCAATGGCAATACTCTGTCCATGTGCGAACAGCCAGAAATCCTTTAACTTGGATGACATTGCGAATTGGTAACGCACTGCCTATTCGCCGCCAGGTTATTATGTAATCGAGCCTCTTCCACTCATTCTTGCTGTTCCTACTTTACATATGTACTGACTTCGCTAATGCATCATCCAAGGTGTATAAAGGGTGGTCGTCTAGCCAGGTGAGTCACTCATAGTTCTCCTTTACCAATGATGGTGTCCCACAGTGTTTCGAACAATGATGTCGTCTTTGGTACATATTTTCTCAGTCGATTGATCACCTCAATGCTTACTCGTGGTTTCCAGATGTTGTATTGCAACTTCTAGCCTCACTGACGCTTTCCGCAAACGACGCTCACAATTTGATACAAGTCATCGTCGACAGCACTGGACTAGAGAGCCCTGGGCCCTCTGCTGCCTCTCCCACCACAGATGCACAGACATTGGTATCTCCCGCTGCCCAGACTCTGCCCACCATTGCTCCCGCTGCTCAGGCCTTGCCACCCACCCCTCCTGCTGTTCAGCCCCTACCACCCGTTGCTCAGCCCCTGCCACCCGCTGCTCAGGCCCTATCGCCTGCCCCTCCCGCTGCTCAGGCCCTGTCACCCGCTCCTCCTGGCCCCGCCCCTCCCACTCACATTGATCTTCCTAACCCTAATGTGCACAATGAACACTTACCCGATCTCCCAACAAGCAGAGTCATGGTCAACGGGGAGGAACACCTTCAGCAGCACTATAAAGGCTTTACCTTTGACATTCCGCATCCAGATGCTAGAGGCCCATTCTACATTGTTACTCGTGGTCGCCGGGTTGGTATATTCAATACATGGTACGTCTCTTTTCTGAATACAGTTCTTTATTCTGACATTCTATCAGGACACGTACTTCTCCCCACGTTCTCGGAGTCAGTTGTTCGTCTTACACTCGTGCGAGGTCCTGGTCTGACGGCGTCCTGGTCTGACGGCGTCCTTCGCATGCTTGATGCAATCAAGCTTGAAGAAGCCAGGTGGCTGCCTTGAACGGACAATGTGCAACTCTCGAATGTAATGTACTTACTTGTATATCTACCATATATTATGTATTACCTCCTGAAGCGTGCAATATAAATTTCTTGGGTTATTGTCGTGCTTGGTGAATCAGTGCAAGAACTTCATGTGATCGCCGTGAAGCGCAGTCTGTGAATCACCGCAAGAACTTCGTGTGATCGTCCGTGAATAACGAGACATGATGCATTAGCTTGGTGCAGTAGGTAACTAATCTAAATAAGGTACAATGCACGGCGAACATGTCCGAACCCCAAGAAGCAGAATTTGAGTCTATAACGCGGTGATATTGGGAGAGTTCTGATACAGCAGCTCACCTCGCGCGTGGTGGTCAAATAGGGTATGCGGGTCAACCATAACACACATGAGGATGTCTTCCAATGCTTTTGTGAGACCGGCGACCCTTCCGGCAGTGAACTCCACCTGACGTATTTCCTTCCCCACACCATGGCTTTGGAGAGTGGCGCAATGATACTCCTGAACCCGCTGTCTGAGTGCATCTACATCTGCCAGCAAAGTCTCAATGGACTTAATCCAATGCTCGACGGCTGCGGTGCCTCTGAAATCTTGGACTAACTGGTCGAGAAGCTCTGTAGAGGAGCCGTTTATAAGACGGGTCAGCATAGCCTCTACGTCTGCGATGTTGGTATTCGTCCTGCTTTGCAAAGAGTGGTTGTTAGTAATTTTAAGAGATGAGATGATGCCCTTGTGAGACTCACCGACTGGAGTCAGAATGACGATGTTGGCTGCCAAAATTTAGTGCTGTTACGGTTGTGGTAAACGTTCAGGAAACATACCTGCAACTCGGAGACGTTGTTTTTGGTCCTCCTGGGTCTGCTGTTTCCTGAGGGCCTGCATTCGCACTACATAGAATACAAGAATAAGTACAATCAGGATAGTATCATATACTGGTCGAGGAAATGAATATTGACTTGCCGTCGTGCTCGATACTTTTGTTTGTGCTTTAAACTGATAATAGCACTGTTCCTGTGAAAACATTGATCGTAGATGAGATTGATATGCACCGCCAAATGTGCACTGCTGACCTGTCGTAATACGTTTTTCGGTAGCGACGAGTTGCTTCGAGTTTTTCTTGGGGAGTATTGTACAATCGCGGGCGAGTCATATTGAAGCTGCTATATGGGAGGAGTAAGTGCGGTGAGTTAGGCTTATACAATGTGAGCCTTAGATTAGTGCTATTTACACGAGATTTACAATATATTGTTCTGTCGCAGTAGCCAACGACTGATCGGCCAAGATCGCCATGCTCCAGCATGTTCAGGAATGCCACAGGCGTCATTAGATACAGATTTGACTTTGAGATTGAACAGGACGCACTCTCCATAATCCAACCTACTATATTTTACACGAGATTTATGAACGAATGGTTCATTTGTGGCGGAAAACAACTATTAAGCCAATTTGAATGATGCTGTAGGAAAATAAGCAATCTGAAGGTATCATTTGGCACATGTATTCACATGTATTCACATAAAAACATGGGCTAGCGAACATATTCTCCACATCAGACCCTATCTACTAACTGGCAACTAGTTCTTACTAATTAGTGTACAGTGCCGCTGTATTGTATACACGGTCACCCCCAGCAGCTTGTCACAGTAAGCTATCAAAATAATTCACACCACTCTCGAATCTCATTGGACGATGTCTTTATCATTACACCTATATACTAGCTACAGATATGAACATAACACGACATAACGCACACCGTCAAACGGCACTCCCCCGCTGATGTGTGCTGGCTGCTAAATTTGACGTCCCGCCCGAGTTACATGGTGCTGCCTTCAGCGGAGCTTAAAACCTAATTATTTGAGCGTCAGCGGCAAACATACTTGACAAGTCACTAGTCACTGCCGAAATATTCAGGTACGTGATTGATTGTTTCCGAGTTAACTGTTCGCGCTTTGACAGTCAGGATAGCCATGCCGCCGGATTCAATATATTGGACAAGCGAACAACTCGAGTGGATGGATGACCAGGTTGCCATATACTCTTGGTGCTACGAAGACAACGATCTCTTGCTCTTCTGGCCATCATTATTCGAGGTGTATTTCTTGTGTTGGCCAGAGCGTCAGATCTTACTGCCCCGACATCCCCAAATCTCAGGTTCTAACTGATGAGCAGCATCGCGCATTGTCTGAGGCGGAAGATTGTCGTAAATTCGTACGTGCTTCACAATTACACTACTATCTACAAGCTAAGTCGCTATGCTAGCGCATTAAGACGTGGCTTGAATATAAGCGAACTCTCTCTTCAGCTTGGATCCCATATTTACCGTTTCTGACGGGGTCCACGGATGAGCGACAGGCAGTCTTGCAGTTGGAGGTTGATGTTGATTGCGCTGGAAAATGTGCTTAGAAGCGGAGATGGCATCAATTGAGGAAGCATGAAGAGTACAGTACAATTTGGAAACTTGTGAACCATCTTGAACCAATTTAGACGCTATAACTAGCACCCACTTGAATTCCTCAGTGATACATAGCTAGCTCTGAACGAAGTTGTCTGGACAGGATCCTCCACACACTTGATTCTGGCCTCCCAAGGCAACAAATGAAAAAAATAGGTCTGTGCGTGCGATGGTGAATGTGCGCCTCCAGGATACATAAGACTTGTACAACATTCGAGCGGAGGCTTGCCTAAAGATTT